>NC_057713.1:24436203-24463478 GCF_004010195.1 Chiloscyllium plagiosum
CTAGGAACCCTCCAACCACAAGGGATGAACTCAGATTTCTCCAGTTTCCTCATTTCCCCTCCCCCCCACCTTGGCTTAGTCCCAACCCTTGAACTCAGCACCACCTTCCTAATCTACAATCTTCTTCCTGACTTCTCTGCCCCCATCCCCACTCCAGCCTATCACCCTCACCTTAACCTCCTTCCACCTATCGCATTTCCAATGCTCCTCCCTACCTTTATCTTAGCCTGCTTGGCACACTTTCCTCATTCCTGAAGAAGGGCTCATGCCTGAAACGTCGATTCTCCTGCTCCTTGGATGCTGCCTGACCTGCTGCGTTTTTCCAGCAACACATTTTCAGCTCTGATCTCCAGCATCTGCAGTCCTCACTTTCTCCCCTTCTGGATTACTTATCCAATTGCGTTGTCACAATATAATTGTGTGTGTCACTGGCTAGGCCAGTGTTTATTACCAAGCTCTTATTGCTCTGAAACTGAGTCCAATGTTAAGCTGATCCAGGGGACACTGAAAAGACCAATGCTGCGGATCTGGAGTTATATAGATCTGGAGAGGCAGTACGGTAGTTAGAACTGCTGCTCACAGCACCAAGGTCCCAGGTTCAATTTCAGCCTTGGGTGACTCTCTGTTGGAATTTGCACATTCTCCGCGTGTCTGCGTGGGTGCTCCAGTTTCCTCCCACAATCCAAAGATGTGCAGGTCACGTGAATTGGCCATGTTGAATTGCCATAGTGTTAGGTGCATTAGTCAGTGGGAAATGGGTCTGGGTGGGTTACTCTTCAGAGGGTTGGTGTGGACTTGTGGGGTTGAAGGACCTGTTTCCACACTGTAGGGAATCTAATCTAACCTAATATAGAGCATATTAGGAAAGAATGATAGCTTTCAATGAGATTTCTTTTATTTGACATGGTCATCGTTAGACCAGCTTTTAATTACAGGTTTTTCCTTATCATCAGACATGGTGGGATTTGAAACAGGACACCAGAATGTTCGATTTCAGGTCTTCTGGATTATGAATGAGGCGGTGATATAGTGGTGTTAGTGGTCTAGCCAATGACGCCCACATCTCAGAAATGAATTTTAAAAACATTCAAATTGTTGCTTTATACCGCAAATGTTAAAAGTCCTCTTTCAATGCAAATAAACAAAACTGTGTATCAATACCATTTTGAACTGGGAATTATAGAAAAAGTAAAACAAGTTCAGAGTTTTGGAGGACTATGCAAATGTTATGAAGAGCCTTGATTTCAACATTCTTTTGATGCTGGAAGAGTGTGCAGGAGTATAAGGAGAGGTTGGGGCACATATTGAAAGTAAGATTATGCAATGAATAACTTTCTCAAAGATATTTAATTTATATAATAGTTTTGAAAATTGTGTTCCATGTTTCAGTTTAAAATCAAATGTTATACATCCTTTCAATGATGTCAAACCATAACAGTTAACACTGTTCAAGTCAACCTTATCAAGGTGTGTATACACACACACACTTTTTCTATAATGCCCAATTCAAAATGGTATTGATACACAGTTTTGTTTCTTTGCATTGAAAGAGGACTTTTAACATTTGCGGTATAAAGCAACAATTTGAATGATTTTAAAATTCATTTCTGAGATGTGGGTGTCATTGGCTAGACCACTAACACCACTATATCACTGCCTCATTCATATACACACACACACAATTAAATGAAAGCATTGCTTTTCTGCCTCTAATGAAGGTTTGACAGACATTTATTTTTATCAGTCAAGATAAAACTGACAAAATAGTGACTGTCAAATGAATTCAAGATCAAAGTAACAGAACCAAGACATATGCTATGAAGCTAGACAACAAGACACTTATGACAGATATTTTTACCAAATTATCACACTTGCATTCCTGCCTATAGTTAGAGACAACATAATGTCTACACTTGAGGAGTGGACAGTAAATAAATTACTGGGAGGAAAGCAGTACTACATTACATGACTCAAAATGTTCTACACCCAGATGTTTATGAATTGGCTCAAGATAATTTCTTGTCTCCAAGATCAAATAATTAATGGTATTTTTTTAAAAAGAGATTGTATTGATATATGATATAACAAAACTAAAGAGCAATGTGCCAATGTTTCAATGAATAATGGGGGAATTTAATATTCCTTAACGACAAGTGACTGGTACAGCTGTGGAATGGGAGGTAGGAGTAGGTTAGCAATTTGAAATCTGAAATCTTCTACCCCAAAGGTACCCAGTTTTTGTATGAAGTGGGGAGTGGATGACCCTACCTACTGTCAAAAAGTTGGTCAGTTATTTAAGTGTGTTAATATAGCTTCGTGACTTAAACTTTAAAGAAAGAAGCAAACTTTATAAAGTAACTTTGATGACTAACATCTCAAAGCTCATTATAAGCCACAAAGTAGTTTTGAATTGTATTAATTTCACAATGAATGCAACCAACTTGCACAAGTACTCACAAACAGCAATTTGATAATTTCCAGATTACCAGATGACGCTGATTGAGAGACAAATATTTGCCAGAATGCCGAGGATAATAGCCCTGTAAAAATAGTTTCTTTGTGCAGTGCTGTCTGATTAGTAATACTCCAAGACTCTATTTCTATTTTCCTGCAATGCTTCCTTTGTAAACATCCATCCAATTTCCTCTAGATATTTCTTATTGATTCTTCCATCACTGTCCTTTCAGACTGTGCCTTCCGGAGCATGAAAATGTACAACACATATTGAGTAGTTCAATTAAAGCTTCACTGCAGAGAGTTGTGAAAAGTCTGAGAATTATAGCTACGTTGCTCTGGCTCGACAGCTGTCCTAGACTACTTCTGAATTTGTTTGGTGTTGGAAATGTTGAATCAATGAATTCATCTTTTAGAACAGAGGATGGGACAATGTGTTTAGTTAGAACACATGATGGATAAAGCAGAATGAATGGAATGGCATAGTGGACTTTAAGAGAACCATGTGCAAATTCTTAGAATTCTAAGTACAAACTCAATCTTTTAATAGCCACTAGTATGCCATCTAGACTTTCTGTATTGTAGCTCAGACAGTGATAAGCAATAAACAAGGTCTTTGTGGTAAAGGTAGATATTTAGAGCCATTGATATTTGTTTTGCTGTTGAAATTCCTGGAACAGTGCATCAGTGGCAGTAGGCCCAGAGCCTGGACTCCTGGCAGCAGTAGGCCCAGAGCCTGGACTCTTGGTGGTGGTAAGTCTGGAGCCTGGATTCGTGGTGGCGGTGGGCCCAGACTCTGGACTTTTGATAGTGGTAGGCCCAGAGCCTGGACTCCTAGTGGGGGTGGCAAGGTGGTGGCAGCAGCAGAGCCAGGATTATAGCTGTTCCCAGATCAGGAGTCCTTGAGGTCCACCTTGCCGAGACTTTGCAGATCTCGGCCCCCGGCCCATAAGCCTCTTTTCTGATGAAGGGCTTATGCCCGAAACATTGATTATCTTGCTCCTCAGATGCTGCCTGATCTGCTGTGCTTTCCCAGAGACCTTCCAGAGGCCCTGAAGCCATGCTTCAGACTTCAATTTGAACAGAAGATTAAACCCTTTTTTAAGTAATTTCTTTTTATCATATTGTAACTCAAAATGGTGCTGGATTGTGGTGATAAAAAACTTTTCACTGTATCTTCAAGACATATGTGACAATAAATCATTCATTCATTTATTCATTCATTCAATGACCTCCTCTAATCTAATCTTCGCGATATGCTTGTGATACCCAATGGTAAAGCAAGCACCTGTTTTTAGTATCTCTAATATCTGGAATAACAAGAAATTGCATCTACATAGCACCTTAGTCTTAGAAATCAGCCATGAAACTGTACAGAGATAAGAGAAATAAAAAGATGGATAAAGAAGCATGAAGCTTCAGTGAAAAGAGTTAAGAGCAGTGACCGAATGCTTGAGGGAAAAGGGTTCATAGCTCCTTGAAAGTGGACTTGCAGATAGATAGGATAGTGAAGAAGGCGTTTGGTATGCTTTCCTTTATCGGTCAGAGTATTGACAACAGGGGTTCGGAGGTCATGTTGCGGCTGTACAGGACATTGGTTGGGCCACTATTGGAATATTGCATGCAATTCTGGTCTCCTTTCTATCGGAAAGATGTTGTGAAACTTGAAAGTGTTTGAAAAGATTTACAAGGATGTTGCCAGGGTTGGAGGATTTGAGTTATACGGAGAGGATTGAACAGGCTGGGGCTGTTTTCCCTGGAGCGTCGGAGGCCGAGGGGTGACCTTATAGAGGTTTACAAAATTATGAGGGGAATAGATAGGGTAAATAGACAAAATCTTTTCCCTGTGGTCGGGGAGACCAGAACTAGAGGGCATAGGTTTAGGGTGAGAGGGAAAAGATATAAAAGAGACCTAAGGGGCAACTTTTTCACACAGAGAGTGGTACGTGTATGGAATGAGCTGCCAGAGGAAGTGGTGGACACTGGTACAATTGCAACATTTAAAAGGCATTTGGATGGGTATATGAATAGGAAGGGTTTGGAGGGATATGTGCCGGGTGCTGGCAGGTGGGACTAGATTGGGTTGCGATATCTGGTCGGTATGGATGGGTTGGACTGAAGGGTCTGTTTCTGTGCTGTACACCTCTATGTCTCTAAGTGATAAATTTGGATAGAAAAATAGGTGCAGATATTAGAGTTGAGGTGATATTTACCATTAAGGATTAGTGTCATAGAGTTATCAAGCATTTAAGAAGGCCTTTGGCTTATCACGTCTGTGGTGTCTGTCAAACATCTATTTTATTCCAATACCATTTGTTGGTTACGCCACATGCAGACCTGGTTTCCCTAATTTTCATGGCAACACATAAACCTAAATGAAATGCTAGCCACCTTTTTTGCATTATCAAAGGGCCTAATACTTGTTCTTCGCTTCTGGGTGAGTACCTCTCTCTCGCTTCTGAGGTTTCATGGTGTAAGATGGCAGATGGGGTATCATTCTCATTCCTGATGAAGAGCTTATGCTCAAAATGTCAACTCACCTGCTCCTCGGCTGCTGCCTGACTGGCTGAGCATTTCCAGCACCACACTTTTCAACTCTGATCTCTAGCATCTGCAGTCCTCACTTTCTCCTGGCAGAGAGTGTATCAATGTGTGAGTCATCCTCTTGATTCTAACTGCGCCACTACAAGGTTTTCCACATTTTATTCTGGGACAATATTCTGGATATGTACAGACTCCCAAATGGAGTCAATGGAGTACTCATAGCAAATGCTGAGAGTTTCACTGTTATTAACATGACAAATTATATCAACTAGATAGAGACCTTCTTTTCTACTCTGCTCAAAAGTGAAGATGCATTAAAAAATACTTTGAAGTTGCTGTCACTGATTCTATACTCCTCCAACTGCTACATTTTTGTGATCCTCCCAGAGTACAAGTCCAAAGCACTTGGTCGATTGACAATAAATTCAACACTGATACTCTTAATTTTTGATCAAAACCGTTGAAATGTTACACGCTGTTAAATAACTGGTTTTGAATAATATACCAACAATATAATTAATGCTAAACACTTTTACCAACCCATAAAGGCTAATTTACATTTCTTCACAATGATAAAAAAATCATAATTTTAGAAAATTTTTCCAAAAGCTTGCTTTTATTATTATTTTAGCTTCTTTCTTAATCCATTCACAACCAGTGATTCCCCTGTCTGAACATTTAAATTAAAGCTGAGTTTAAGAATACTTAACTTCCGAGAATACTCTATGGCGTTACTTAAATGTGATTGCTTGCATCAATATTGCTGGATTCCTGGAGATCTCCTTGACTTAGCGTCAGATTTAAATTGCTATTGGGAAAAGATCTCACAACTTTTGTGGGTTGCTTTCTTCAAGGTCAACAACGAGTGACACAGATTCGCTGCTAACTGCAAAATAAGACCCACTAATTTCCTATCACTTTCAGTTTGCTGGGAAGCTGCACGTCAAAACAATCCTCCTGGAGGGATAGGAAAAATTGCTCTGAAGGACTTGCAACATTTTGGGAAATTGCCTGCTCAGTCTATTCAGACATGAAAGTGAAAGGCAGCAGAAGATGGTAAAAAAATTAGAAAGAGAGGCAGGGCATGGGAGGGAATATTCCTGCTTTTAAATTGGGTGTGGATGCAATTATCAAAGTGCACTTTTAGTAAAGACCACTATGCAAAAATGGCAACTATCAGAGTGATCACTTGAAAAGGCGAACAGTACAAAACCAATGCACACAACAATCACGGCTGCTTTCCAAAACCACATTGGCAATCTCAATTATATGGAGCATTTCAATGTAAGTGATGTTTACAGATGGATTACACCCATCAAACTCAGGTTATAATTAGAATATAAACCACAGCTATTATAAGGCACATATCATTTAGTGTCAGTTTAGTTCCTCCCTTGTCACTTAAAGGAAAATGGCTTGCTGAGTCAGATGGTTATGGGTTGAAGACCCACTCCCACATCTTGAGTACAAACTCTAGGCAGACCATCTGAAGAGTACTGATAAAGCATTACACTGTCAGAGGTGCCACCTTTCCAATGAAACACTAAACTCTGATCTTGCCTGCCCTCTCGGGTAGACATAAAGAGATCCTTTGCATATTTGGAAGAAGAGAAGGGGAATTATTCCAAAGTACTGGCTAATGTTTATGCCTGAACTCTCAAGCCTAAGAGACAGATGATCATCTGATTCCGTCTTGCTGTTTATAGGATCTTGTTGTAGTTGTTTTGGCTTGAGTTACATTGTGACTACACTTCATTAATTGTTAATTGCTTGTAAGACATTTTGGAACTCCCTGAAGTATGAATGAAATGTTATTATTTCTCCATATTAAACATTCATTCTGTGAAGACAGAGTTGCGATCATAGATGTTGATCTTCAGCTCTTTGCACCTACTTTGTTTGGGTAAGTGCTTTGATAGGATTCTGCTGCTGTCCAGATTTTATGAAGGTTCCTACCTCCGAAATCAGCCAGGACTTACTTTCTTGAATAATGGACTGTCTGTTTTATGTCATTGTACACAGTGAATGTGGGTGATTTGAGTTGCCAAATAACATATTTGTTCACAGCTGGGTGTAATAATTACATTTACTCACTGGCTAGCCTTATGTCCAGTTGCAGCAAGAATACTTTTCAGAACAAATATCTCTCAAAATTGCAACTTTGTATCCACCTCTGTAACATTTCCACCACACGTATCTATCCCTCTGCCACTAAACCTCTTCCATATAATTATCTTCTTCATTGCCAGGCTTTACTTAATGGTCATGCTTTATTTCCACCATGCTTATGCTTCACAAAGTCTTGATCTGTATTAAATCTTGCTTACCTTATCAATCTGATCCTCATTGGCTTATGTTTGCACAATACCCCAAGTACTAAACCAAAAATCAATTGTAGATTTTTTCAACTGATATCTTAAAATGTATTTAACTCTCTATTCTCTGCTGTACACTGTTTCTGAATCTCTAACATCTTATAATATTCATCCTCTTTATGCCCCTCAGTTCTCTGATCATTGTCTGTCAACCATCTTACTTTCCCGAATTACCTGAATTCCCTTTTTCAACCTTTACAGCTTAGAGATAGATAAACTTTTGACTAATAAGTGTCTCAAAGGCCATCAAGATAGGAGCATGGATTTATTAGATTTTTTAAAATTACATTCCCTACAGTGTGGAAACAGGCCCTTCGGCCCAACAAGTCTACACTGACCCTCCGAAGGGTAACCCACCCAGACTCATTTCCCTCTGACTAATGCATCGAACACTATGGGCAATTTAGCATGGCCAATTCACCTGACCTACACATCGTTGGATTGTGGGAGGAAACCAGAGCACCCGGAGGAAACCCACACAGAGGCGGGGAGAATGCACAAACTCCACACAGACAGTTGCGCAAGTCTGGAATCGAACCCGGGTTCCTGGCGCTGTTAGGTAGCATTGCTAACCACTGAGCCAGTGTGCCGATTTGAGGGCACAGTCAGGTCTTATTGAACAGTGGAGTAATGACGGGGGGCAAACTTTGCTTTATTCACCCCTTGCTTTAAATATCAATTCAAACTTGATCTCCTTGTTCATCCTCCTGAGCAGTCTCTTTGTGGATTGGCATCCATTCTTCTGTAATGCCTGTTTACCAAAACAGTACCATAAAATTTTACGTTTGTCTCATAAATAATGCAACATGTCTCTCATAATCTAGACTGCAAATTACTATTGACAAAATCAGCATCCACTTAATGTGTTCATTTGACACTCCGTTTCTCCTTTTAGAGTCATAGATTCATAGAGATGTACAGCATGGAAACAGACCCTTCAATCCAACCTGTCCATGCCGACCAGATATCGTCCATGCCCCTCAGAATTTTGTAAACCTCTATAAGGGCACCCCTCAGCCTCCGACGCTCCAGGGAAAACAGCCCCAGCCTGTTCAGCCTCTCCCTGTAGCTCAAATCCTCCAACGCTGGCAACATCCTTGTAAATCTTTTCTGAACCCTTTCAAGTTTCACAACATCTTTCCAATAGAAAGGAGACCAGAATTGCATGCAATATTCCAACAGTCGCTAACCAATGTCCTGTACAGCCGCAACATGACCTCCGAACCCCTGTTGTCAATACTCTGACCAATAAAGGAAAGCATACCAAATGCCTTCTTCACTATCCTATCTACCTGTGACTCCACTTTCAAGGAGCTATGAACCTGCACTCCAAGGTCTCTTTGTTTACTGCAAAAGTATTAGTATATCTCTTTGAAATACTTTAATATGGACAGACAGTTACTGCAGAACATGGCTCACCAGTGTCATCATTGTCAACACCATGTTATAGTCCAACAGATTTAATTGGAAGCACTAGCTTTCAGAGCGCCACTCCATCAGGTGGTTGTGACACCACCTGATGAAGGAGAGCCACTCTGAAAGCTAGTGCTTCCAATTAAACCTGTTGGACTATAACCTGGTGTTGTGTGATTTTTAACTTTGTACACCCCAGTCCAACACTGGCATTTCCAAATCATCATTGTCAACAATTTCTCGCCTTAAAACATGAACATAACTTCAGCTGGGGTGGCAGCAGGAGAGCCAATCTTGTTGCAGTTGGACACTTGCTGGAGAAAGGTATCTTTGCTATGGTTATGGAATTTGTGGCATAACTCCATCCCAGTGATAGGTAGGAAAAATGGACTGAATGTCAAGGAAAACAGAAGCTGTAAGGGATTCACACGGCATTGAAAAGATACAACTGAATGTCATCAGCACAACTTTGGCAATTGACCTGTGGAATCATTTTGAAGCCCAAACGCAATCCGTGAGGTGGGAACTGATAATTAAAACACAACCAGTCCCTAGTCCGCATACATCCAATTTCAAGATTCAGGGTGGTTACATTGTTTCCACTCCAAGATGTTTAATAAATTCAAATTGCAGGAACTGCTATGGGTTTCTAACTCCAGAGCCCTCTGCTAATAATCTGGGGACATGGGTGTGAACCCATGTCCCCAGGTATTAGCTGAGGGCTCTGGAGTTAGAGACCCATGATATTGTTGTTATACCATTGCCCCCTCTCAAAAAGGGAATGCTGCATGCAGCACTATGCATACTAACTTGGTGAAACAACATCAAAGGGCAACTTGCATGTCAGGCAGCATAAGCAGCATGCAATAGTTAGAGCTAAGAGGTACCGCAACCAACAGTTAGATCTAAACTCTATTATCATTTCCCTCTGCATAGACCTCTGAGGCCCATGTGTGATTGTGCCTTCCAGAATCAGAAGTTCCGCAGTCCTGCAACATCTAGTTATGAATGTAGTATTTAATTATACAATTCACTGGAGATGGAGGCAACACAAATATCCATATTCTGAATGACAGGGGAGGTCAGCACTTCAGTACAAAACACAAGTGTAGAGAATTTAAAAACATCTTCATCCAGAAATATTGAGTTGCTGATCATCTCAGCATCTTCCTGAGGTCCCCAGAGATGTGGATTGTAATGTTCAGCTTATACAGTTCACTCCATGCGATAGAAAAAAATGGCTGGAGTCACTAGATATTGCAAAGGTTATGAGACCTGACAATATTCTGGAAACATACTTGTGCTCCAGTTTTAGCTGAGCCCTTAGCCAAGTTATTCCAATATAGTTACAATACTGGTATCTACTGGACTATGTGGAAAATTGCCCATGCATCCTCTGCCCCATTAATTGAATCTCTGTCACCAGGAAAGTGTTGGTAGGGGTAGTCAACAGTGTAAGTATTTACTCAAAAATAACTTGCTCACTGATGCTTGCTTTTGGTTCCGTGAGAGCCACTCAGCTTCTAGCAGTGTTGGTAAAGGGTTGAACTCCTGTGGGGAGGTGAGGGTGAAACTAAGTGTAGACTCAAGGAGGCCTAGCAAACAGAAGTCAATGCAAATTAGTAAGCTAACTCTATTGAATAGAGCCATATCCAACACCAAGGGATGTGGTTATTGGAGATCGGTCATCACAGCTGCAGGACTTTCTTCAGCTCTCCAACTTTTATCATCTGCTTCTGAGGGATTTGAACACACATCTCCAGGATATTAGCCTGAGGTTCTGCGTTTCTAGTCTAGTGACATTATCACTACGTCACCACTTCCCATAACTCCTCAGATTAATGTCTAGGTCCAACTATCTTCAGCTGCTTCATCAATGACCTTCCCTCCATTGCAGTGTAGGGGCTGTGAATGTTCTCTGATGATTACGAAATATTTAGCACTGTTCCCCATTCATGTGAAGGTTGTGACATACTAGACTAATATTCTCCAAGTTAATGTTCTTTGGGCAAGGGTTCAAAACCTACCATGACAGATGATGGAGATTGAAATCACCATTTGTTTGTTAAGAAATGGAGAAAGTCTAATGATGACCATGTAACTATTGCCAATTGTTGCATCAACCCTTTAGGGATAGAAATTTGCCATTCTTACCTGATGTGGTTTAAATGTAACTCCAGACCCACAAAAATGTGGTTGACTCTTAGCTGCCCTCTGGGCAATAAATGCTGGCCTAACCATTGACACCTAATTTCCATTTTAAAAAAGTGATTTCTGAAACCGCTGGTGTCCAAATGCATCTAGTAGTACTCCACAAAATTGCCAGGCAATGACCACCCAACTGGGGAGCATCTAAGCATTACCGATTTGGCTTCTGAAGAAATATTATCGCTGAATCTCCCAGTATCAAAATCTCAAGAACTTTCCATTGACCAGAAACTGATTTAGACTGATGACGACAATAGCTGACAATATTTACAAATGCTGACCTAGCCAATGATGTCCACATTCTGTGAAAGAATTCTTTTAAAATGCCAGTGGTCAGATAGAGCATCTGTTCACTTGATGATTTTCTCTGCAGTTTTATTTCATTGAGATGAAGAGATGATTCAATTCTCTGCCTTCTGGCAGCTGTAATACATACAGAAAAAAAAATTACAGACCTCTTTCTTTAAGGGACAGAAATAGTGAAATTTGGCATTCTTTGTGGTCTGGATTACTTCCAGCATCTTGAGCTAAATGCATACTTTGCTCAAAATCAAAATTAGAGCAAGTCGAAAATATAACAGCTGGCCACCCAACCTACAAAAACTTGCTTTTAACAACATTCTCACTGAGACAGCATAACCAATTTTAAGGTAACCCACTTGGCTAGCAATAGACAGACTCTGTTTTTACCCTCTCACCAAGTTTACTGTCCATTGTCTGCACAATTCTGTCACTATGAGGGGTCTGAGAGATCAATGACAGTAGTCTCGATGAGATCAGAGCAAGCATTAATGTGCAAAGTATAATAGCTCAAATCCTTTTTTCTGTAAACACCAATGCCACACTCCCCAACAAGCCACCATCCGTTTCCCACTTCCCATGCCTACTAAGCCCTGGAGTATATGGCTAATCTGCTGTGGTTTCAGTGATCATTCACACAGCATCTCCCTCTAGAGCTTCATTTGGCTGCTATTTGTCCCCAGATGCCAGAAATTTTAAAGTCCTCAACAGATATTGCAATGTTTACGCCAAAATACACCACCAACTTTCCAACCAAACAATGACTACCATCCACTTCAATCTCCTGTCCTTCTGATGTTCAGCCTCATGTAATCAATATTGCTTAACATTTTGACAATGTGAACAAGATCCCTCCTTGAGAACGTTGTACTCGTCTATGGAGAAAAAGTTTTTGAAGTTTTCTCCCCATAAAAATTTGAAAATCATTCCTGTAATTATTCTTAACATACCCTTTAATGCTTTACTATTCCCTTTTCTGTGCCCTGGCTAGAAATCCAGATGCCAAGTCTAAGTGTTTTGTGTGGGTGGTGTTAGACATAGGCTGGATCAAACCCAGATGTGGTCATGTTCAGCTTTAAATAGCTAACATCACTCGTTGTTCTGAAACATGCTAGAACAATTGATAATAATTAAAGACAAACTACTGTAAAAATAAAACCATAGCTCGAATCAATACTTTCATAATTGGGGATGATATGTAGGTGAGGTGAAAGTGAGAAAAATCCATAAAGCGTGTGTTTATATATATATATAGCCATCCCTAATTGCCAAGAGATCCATTAAGAGTCAGTCACATTACTATGGGTCTGAAGTCACATGTAGGTTAGCATGTTAAGGACAGCAGTTTCTTACCTAAAGTATATCAGTGAATGAGATGGGTTTTTCCCGACAATTAGACTCTTAATTCCAGATAATATTTGTTTAAAAAGAAGCAAGTTCTGCCCAGGTGGGCTTCAAACCCAAGTGTCCAGAATATTACCTGGGTCATAAGACCAAAAAAAATAAAAGCAGAAGTAGACCATTTGGTCCACCAAGCCTCCTCCACCATTTGATCATGGCTGATACATTTTTCAAACATTCACTTGCCTTCTCCCTATGACCCTTGAGCCCTTTATATATAAAGTCATCTCAATCTTAAATATACACACACACTGACTTGACCTCCACAGCCTTCTATGGCAATGAGATCCACAGATTCACTACTGTTTGGCAAAAGAAATTCCTCCTCATCTTTGGATTAATAAGCCTCCCCTTCATGATGTGTAATGTTCAAAGAATATGCATAAACCATCAGCAGAATTTTTATTCTTTTTGTTTTAATAGAAAAAAAGTTTTAAATTAATTCATTTAATTGACATAAACTAATAGTTGATTATTAATAATTAATATTTATATTGCTATATTTCATCTTTCTGTTCTGTTCAGCTAAATGTACAGCCATCCTGGTGATTGCTATAAGACTGGCCTATTTAAAAATTTGTAAATTGTTCCTTAGCCATTTGCTTATCATGCAAGATTGAAGCTGGTATAAAGTTTTCCTTCAGGTTAATGACTCTTTCGATAAGTTCATTGTCAGCGTATATTGCACAAACTCATGACTGGGTGAAAGGCTGTCACTTTCAGTCCTGGAAAGTGTCCAGTTTACCTTTGATAAAAATTTGAGCAATCGCGAAGATAACTGTTTTGCATTGCTGTGATGCAGTCACTGTAAGATCATAAAATATAGGAACAATATTAGGCCATTCAGTCCATAAAATCTGCTCCACCACTCAATAAAATCATGACTGATATGATCATTTTCAACTGTACTTTCTGACCTTCTGCCGATAACCATTGATCCCTTTATGAATTAACAATTTGTCTAGCTTAACCTTGAATATACTTAACGACACAGCCTTGACAGAAGACATTTTTCATCTTCTCTGTCCTTAACTCCGAGATTATGCCCTATGGTCCTCGAATGCCCCACATGGAGAAACAACTTCTCCATATCTACCCTGTCAAACCCTTAAGAATTTTGTATGCTAGTGAGTTTTGGGAAGATTTGAGGTTGAGGTTCTGGATGTAGTTTGCTCACTGACCTGCAAGGTTCATTTTCAGACATTTCGTCACCATAGTATGGGGATGAAACATCTGAAAACAAACTTCCCAGCTCAGCGAGCAAACCTATATCCAGAATTTTGGCATGTTTCAATTTGGTGTCCTCTCATTATTCTAAGTTCCAGTGGATATAGGCCCAACCTACTCAACATCTCCTCATAAGGAAATCTCTCCTTATATGGAATCAACTTAGTGAACTTAGTCAATCCAATGACAACACAAGCTTTGCTTATCACGAGCTAGATGCTGCCATTTAGACATTCTGCACATCATAAAAGAGAAATGTCACATGTAATTTTCAATGTGGGTATTATGTCAAATATGTAGGCTGTAGCTTCTAATGATTGATAGATCATATCAATTGGCACATCCCCTCAGCTTTCACACAAGCAGAGTACTGATCATACTCAACCAGCCTGTGCTTGCAAAGCTCAAAGCATGCAGTCCTATGTGATTTTGTGATTGGACAGTATTTGTCAAACATGTATAGTTCTGTTGAGAATTGGATTCAAATATAGATTAGATTCCCTACAGAGTAGAAACAGGCCATTCCCTGGTGCATCCTCCATTACAATAAATTGATGATAAAACTAAGTATGTGTGGTTGGAAATTAGATGAAAACTTGATGATTAACTGTTTTCAGATGTATACTTCATGACAATGCCTCTTTCAATGAGAATCCACCTGAAAACCAATCAGGGATATCTCTCATGAAGTCTATATATTTCTTCCTTTGAGTTTTAACTTTATTGCATTTTTGTCCTAATGAGTGCCGGATGAAAAGTTTCAATAGCATGTATTTTTGTCAATAATACTCATCTTCAGTGCCACCAATCTTGTTGGATGTTGAGTCTGTGGTTATTCAGTTGAACCAAACTTAGCATTAGACTTTTTACACAATTTAGATGATTTGGATTCAAATATAGATTTGATTCCCTACAGTGTGGAAACAGGCCCTTCGGCCCAACCAGTCCACACCGACCCTCCAAAGAATAACCCACCCAGACCCATTTCCCTCTGACTAATGCACCGAACACTATGGGCAATTTTGCATGGCCAATTCACCTGACCTGCACATTTTTAGACTCTGAGAGGAAACTGGAGTACCTGGAGGAAACCCACTCAGACACTGGGAGAATGCAAACTCCACACAGATAGTTGCTTGAGGCTGGGCTCAAACCTGGGTCCCTGGTGCTGTGAGACAGCAGTGCTAACCACTGAGCTACCATGCCATCCATAGGTGAACAACAAAATGAAAAATATATTCAGATCATGTATTAATACATTTCCAATGAATTCTAGGTTCAGACTTTAAAAGTTTCTATCATAAACAAAATTTATATATTCCTTTTAACCACTTGTGACAAGTATTTTTATATGTGAGGTGTCTATTCTTGTACACACAGTGACTATCCCAAGTAACTTGATCCAGAGGCATATTTCTTATGAGTTTTAAAATACAGAAAGTTATTTATTCTTGCTCACTTGTGCTGAAACAAATGTTTTTTAAACATTCATTGTGCACACACTCATACAGAGTAAGAATAGATACAGATAAAGGTTTATTATTGGTACAGATTACAATTCTTTCATCATCTTTTGTGACATGCCTGTAATTTCTCAGATGACATTGATGCTCTGGTTTAAGTGAAGCTTTGTAAAGCAAAAGATTTTAAGTGGGCTGCAAAGTAACTTGCTGTATATTGTTTAGGTTTGGTTCCCTGTTAAACTTTTAAGTTGAGGAGTCCTTCTTCAGTCAGCATCTTCTACTTTTGAGGTATTGCTGTTTATTACTTTGAGTATTCAGGTGATTTACAATTAATTTGGTGCTGACAGTTGATCTATCTTGGTCTGCAAACAGTTTCTAGCTGATTTTAAAAGCAGGAAAAAAAGGTCCCCTCATCAAATGACTTCCACAAGTTCCAAGTCCTTTTTTCAAATGTAGATGGTGTTTACTTTGTTCATTCCACCATCCTCTGTTAACATGTGAGAAGTTACAGCAGTGATTATAGTTTGGATAATGAGTCATCATAATCCAATGGAAGGTAAATAGTTTCTACTCATTTTCACTGCATACACACTGAGCTGTGATGTTCCCTTTTGTTCAGAAGGAATATCAGAGATACAGGATGACTGGAATTCTACATTTGTATTTATGTTGCCCCATCCTATTTAAAGGGATATATGAATCCCCAGAATGGCTTTGAATGTCCATGTTTCATTTAGTGTTCATGTGTCTGAATCTAATGTTGTACTTCAAAAATAGCGGATCGAGGTGCCAAAGTCACAAAGGTGCTATGTAAACGCAGAGGCGAAATGTCTTTTCACCAAGAGACCCTTTTTCTAATCCTCTTGTGGGATGGGGGTGTCACTGGCTGGGTCAGTATGAATTATCCATCCCTGATTGACCTTGAGAAGGTGGCGATGAACAGGTGCAGTCCATGTGCTGTCAGTAGACCCACAATGCCTTGAGGGAGGAAGTTCTAGAATTTTGACCCAGCTAAAGGAACGGCAATATATTTCCAAGTCAGGATAATGAGTGGCTTAGAGGAAAGTTAGCCGCTGGTGGTATTCCCTTGCACTGAAAACTTTGCTGTAACTAGCATCTTACAAACTGGCACTCTCAATAAACTGACAAAAATTATATGTCTCAAATTTTGCCAAATTTACTGTATTATTCCCTCAAGTTCCTTGTTATTGAATCAAATGGCCACATGAAGTTTCAACAGCTGATTTAATTTCAAGTCAATTTCTCCTCAAACACCGTGATCTACTGCGATCTCCGAGTAGTCAGTTGAGGGTACAAGTCAGATGACTCTCTACCGCTAAGTTTCATTTAAGGCAAAGTTAAATTATTATTTAAGTGATTTCTGGTGTAACTGAAGTATTATGTTTCTCTTGTTTAGTGTGTGTTTTTACATTGATTAGGTAGATCTCTTGATTATTTGGACTATTTGATCAACCAGCACACTCCTGGACTCATAGGTCCTGCTTAATAAAATATTTGCTGCATTTGATGCTCTTGTCCTCATAGATTGTAGTGATTGTGGATTTGGGAGATGCTGTCTAAAGAAACTTGGTGAATTTCTGCTGTGTAGTTGGGGTACGCTAATGCTATTAGTATCAGTAGTGG
The DNA here is from genome assembly GCF_004010195.1 of Chiloscyllium plagiosum. NCBI lineage: Eukaryota > Metazoa > Chordata > Chondrichthyes > Orectolobiformes > Hemiscylliidae > Chiloscyllium > Chiloscyllium plagiosum. The sequence goes on from NC_057713.1 coordinate 24,453,233, forward strand.
AGGGACTAAACATTTACGCTTGTGATACGAGTCAAGCTGGTCGCTTTGACCTGGATGGTGTCAAGCTTCTTGAGTGTGTTGTTGGAGCTGCACTCATCCAAATAAGTGGGAGTAATCCATCACACTCCTGACACATGCCATGTAGATGGTGGGCAGGCTTTGGGGAGTCAGTAGATGAGTTACTATCTACAGGATACCTAGTCTTTACTGTACTATTGTAGCTGCAGTATTTATATGGCTAGTCCAGTTCAGTTTAATCAGCAACGAACTCCAGGATGTTGATAATGGGGGATTCGATGACTGAATGTCAAGGAGCGATGATTAGGTTCTCTCTTGTTGGAGATGGTCATTGACAGAAATGTCACTTGACTCTTCTCACCTCAAACCTCGATATTATCCAATTCTTGTTGTATTTGGTTCGGTATTTGACGAGTCATGAATGATGCTGAACATTATGCAATCATTATGTGATATCCCCATTTCCACCTTTATGGAGGGAAGCTGATTGATGTTGCAGATGAAGCCTTGGGTACTTCCCGAAGGAACTCCTGCAGAGGTGGCCTGGAGCTGGAATGACTGACCTCCAACTGTCATTTTAAAAATGGCGAGCACCTGGAGTATTAGAGACAAGTGGCACAATGCTTTTAAGGGGAAGTTTAGGGAACTACTCATTCATGTAAATGCTGCCTTTTCATTGTAGGTTTGGCCTGATTGGTGTGTGAAATTCATCTGTTCAGCTGACACTGAATAACAAAGCTTAGGGATTTAGGGATAACCACAATGCTGTTAGAAGAGAATTTCACATAGAAAATTGTTTTCTGTCCATCCTCTTTGAATGTGACCATTGGAGGATAGTCATTCTTGATAACCTCCATCTATTTTATAATAGAAATGGTTCCATCTCCCTCTTCAGGGTGTCAGTTCATCTCAAATTATCTCTTAATACCACAATATGCAATGTGCTTGTGCGTCTGTTTCTCTTTTTGACGTGTATGTTCATTCTAGCCACAGAGATGCATATCACTGATACTGATAGTACAGTAAATTTATATAGTACTTGAATTGAGAGCTTGGAATATTTGGATAGAAATAAATGTTCTATGTTTGCATCTTGAAGCTTAACTACCATAGTGAGAAGGACTGAAACAAACTGAATCTCTGTCCTTGTCCTATTAATGTCCAACATTACATCAGAGAAACCGCACACACACTGGTCAAGCAGACCTCATCTGTAACATAACTCACTGCTGAGTTTTAAGAAGCCAAAGAATAGCTACTAAAGGCTGAATTTAATTTATTTCCTTCCAACCATAGAATTATTATTCAAATAATTGGATGCAATATGACATGTTGTGGCTCATCTGGCAGACTTGCTGTCTGAACGCTAAGAGTTCGATGTTGTGATAATGAAAGTTCAGAGATTGAAACCACCAAGAATGAATTGTGGTATTTATCTCACAGTACAATCAATTTGTGTTTTCCTTCTCTTGCATTCTCCATCTCATTCTCCTATGAATTGTTATTCAGAGCTTTTATTTATTTATTTATTTATTTATTTATTTATCTGTTTGCTCAACCACTTTTGATCCCAAGGGCTATTTTGACAAAACATCATTTTAATTGGCCAAATGCAAATTTTAAAAGAGTAACAGCACCCAGACAAGTAAACATAGCTGCTGAACATGAAGGGTTAACATTATGAGAACAGAAAACTCTATCTTAAAGCCTGTAACTAAATTTATTTCAGTAAATGAATTGCTATAGATAAACTTAAAATATATGATTTCCTTCATGAGAAAGAATGTATGAATAATAGCTGAGACTGTGAAATTGTGGCAGCTTGATGATTTTATGTCACAATTCTCTACCACTGATGTAAGGAAGTACTTCTTTAATAACTGGGCACTCTCCCTCATAATTCTTGCTTTTCTGTATAAGATTTAGCCTTGCAAGGTGGTGAGTACTAAAACTGAACAGATTCTGTTCAGATCAATGTTTTTCTAACAGGGGCTAATAGAGCATTGTAAAGACTGAGAATTCCAATTTTGTTTGCACCTCTCCAGACCATTAATCACTGAGTCAGGTGTAGAGCCTCAATCTATTAATTTAACACCAAGATAGAATAAGCCTGAACAGCTCTGTGACACACTTTCCAACAGGATGACTGGAGGCGTTCAGGATGGTTTGGTTAAAATTTAAAAAAAAGAATTATCAAAGATCTCATTGTTCATCCAACTCTATGAACAGTTCCTGCTGAATCTCCATGCCATTCATGATCCAATCAATCATCACCCTCTTTTCATTCTGTCGAAATTGCTAGTTTATTTTCAAGTTGGGTTTCTTGTTTTTCAGTCCTGAGGAGAGCGAGATGAAAAGGTACGACTTCATGTCTCGTTTTAGCAATGTTGCTTCAATTGGTGTCAGTGGACAATATTTGATTTCATTCACCTCTCAGCACCCACTGTTGCTGAAAGCTGTATGGATTATTTGTAGCCAGGTTCATATGATGATTCCTTTCTTCTGTCCAAGCTGTTGCTGTCACACACAGATGCTATTGATTGAAAAAAACAATTATTTAGGTTGGTGATAGAGGCACCCACCCTCTGTCTTGAAGTGGTCTATAATGGAGGAGTATTGTCACATGACGAGGCAAACCGTTCGGGGTAGAGGCCTGAAATTCCCTCTGCAATGAATTTTGCTAGATTACACTTTTGTTGCGGTAGCTCAAAAATCTGAATCAGTGCAAAACTCTTCTAATGTGTTTTATTTTGTTGGGTGGGGAGGCACTCTGCATTTTAATTTTAGCATAAAGGTTTGTTTTATCTTAAATGTTAAAAATATGCGTCAAGTCATCTCACAAAATTGGGGCTGTGACATTGATGTAAATTGGACACCACACCCAGTCTTATGGTGGGTTGAGTGCTAGAGATCATTGAGTATTCAATGTTAGCAGGAATTCAGAATTTCCAAAAGTCCAATAAAGTGACTGAAAAAAACTTCAAACTAACCATCCTTTAATATTGCAACTAAGAAAATAAGCAGCTTGAACTCAGTTCAATCTTTGATTTGAATTTACTATAGGCATCAAGACATTGGTAACTCCACATTTGGAGTATTGTGTACATTTCTGGTTGCACGGCAAGAGGAAGGATGTTATTAAACTGGAAAGGGTGCAAAGAAGATTTACAAAGATGTTGCCAGGACTGGAAGGTTTGAGTTGTAAGGCAAGACTGGATAGGCTGGGACTTTGATCCCTGGAATGTAGGAGGCTGGGGGTGTGACCATATACAGGTTTATAAAATCATGAGGGGCATGCATAAGTTGAATATTCAAATATTTTTCCCCACGTTAAGGGAGTCCAAAACTAAAGGGCATGGTTTTAAGGCCAGAGGGGAAAGATTTAAAATGAATCTGAGGCGCAGCCTTTTCTCTCAGAGGACGGTGTGAAAATGGAATGAAGTGCCAGAGGAAGTGATAGAGGCAGATACAATTGCAATATTTAATAGACATTTTGATAGGTACATGGATAGGAAAGGTTGAGGGGGACAAATGCAGTGAAATGGGACTAATTCTGTTTAGGAAACCTGGTTGGTATGTACAGGTTGTGCCAAAGGGCCTGTTTCCATGCTATATACCTCTTTGACTTTTTAAAGCTAAAATCAACATTGGGAGCAGTTCAATCACTGTACCATAGGTAGACTCCAAACAGTGGGACTGCTATCAAAATAAGGATTGTGGGCAGGCTCCTGATACCACCAGCTCCATCAGTAGTCCAGTGGCTCTGAGGCCTCAGCAGCGCCATTGGGAGAGTGTGAGCTGAAAATGTGTTGCTGGAAAAGCGCAGCAGGTCAGGCAGCATCCAGGGAACAGGAGAATCGACGTTTCGGGCATAAGCCCTTCTTCAGGAATCCTGCTGCCTGACCTGCTGCGCTTTTCCAGCAACACATTTTCAGCTCTGATCTCCAGCATCTGCAGTCCTCACTTTCTCCATTGGGAGAGTGTGGTCATTAATGTGGAATGTAAGAAGCCTCAGGAACTACACCAGGTCATTTTGTAAAATTGTAAAGGGCTGGAAGAGAAAGACCTCCAGGGACATTGTTGTGCTATTGATGCTATTGTCCCTGTCCAACATCCCTTCAGTGATGGTGGAGGGGAGGGTCAAATCATTCTGTCACAAACAAAATGCTGCCAATCATAGAGTTATACAGCATGGAAACAGACCCATCGATCTAACCCAGTCCTTTGAAATAGTTCCTAATTGGGTTTTAAATTATGTATTTTGGAGAGCTGACCTGACATAACTCTCCCACTGGTCTAACTCCTACATCTTAAAGGTGCATTGATATTCTCAAAATCTGGTTTCTATCTTACTTTGCTGTTGGAGAGCAGTTGAAAGTGACAAGATGTCTTTGGACACGATCCTATCAGCTGCTTAGAGATATTTTCTCTGAGCCCGTATAATCTGAAAATTACATTTGGGATTAATGAAAAAAATTATTGGGGACCTTATGGAGACACCCATTTGTTTGGGATGTGGGTATTGCTGGCTAGCCAACATTTATTGCCCATTCCTAGTTGCTCTTGAAAAGGTGGTGGTGAGCTGCCTTCTTGAACCACTGCAGTCCACTTGCTGTGGGTTGACACAATGCCCCTAGCGAGGGAATAGCAGGATTTTGACCCAGTGACAATGAAGGAACAGTGATATATTTCCAAGTCAGCATGGTGAGTGCCTTGGAGAGGAACTTGCAAGTGGAGTGGTTCCCATGTACCTGATGCCCTTGCCCTTCGAGATGGAAGTGGTCATGGATTTGGAAGGTGCAGTCTAAGGACCTTTCATGAATTTTTCAGTCCATCTTGTAAATGATGCACACTCCTGCTACTAAGTGTCAGTGGTGGAGGGAGTGGATGCTTGTGGATTTGGTGCCAATTAAACAGCCTGCTTTGTCCAGGATGGCACCAAACCTCTTCAGTATTGCTGGAGCTGCAACCATCCAGGCAAGTAGGAAGTGTTCCACCACATGCCTGACTTGTGCCTTGTATATGATGGACAGGCTCTGGAGAGTCAGGAGGTGAGTTACTCATTGTAGTATCCTGAGCCTCACACCTTCTCTTGGAGCCAGTATATTTAGTTTAGGAGTCCAGTTGAGGTTCTCTTCACTGGTAACCAAATGGTGTTGATAATGGGGATTTCCGTGATGGTAACACCATTGAATATCAAGAGACAGTAGCTAGATTGATCTGGTTGGAGATGGTCATTACCTGGCATGTAATGTGATGCAAATGTGACAATAGGAACAATAAGGCAGATTGTCTTTGGCACTGGGCCTCAACACAAAGGCTAAGGAATAAAAATGACATAAATGAGGTGTATATTAAGGTACGAAAGGAAGACAGTTGGTACTCTTTTCTAAGTGCAAAATTAACAAGACACAAACATGACATGACAATGGAGGAGACAGAATGGACCAGAACTGCACATAGGACTCCAGCTGTAACCAAACTATTGTAAGAGAATTGAAGAACAGACATGTTGTGGTTGGTATCTGACGTTATGGATTTCAATATTGAGACCTCAAAGTGGCCAATTAAGTGTTTGTTTCAGATTTCCAGGATCTGCAGTATTTTGATTCTATCTTAGTTAATGAGATGTGTTTGTAAAATACAGTGAGGAATCTCACTTGGGCTCACAACAGGGACCCCTTCAAAATTCTTTGTGCAACCTTACATTGAACAAAAATTGTACACTTCAGTCGATTCATCTCAAAAGAAAACTCTTTATTTTCTTCAGATTGAATTCTGTTTCCCTAAATATGGGAGTGGCATTTGTTAAAGGATCTCAGAGTGTTGATAAATTGGTCAATTACAATCTCAAAATGTCAGTTGATATCCAAGTTGGTGACAAAGTATCCACTAAATGGCAGATTTATATTTATCAGATTATTTATGGATAGTGATTTAAACAAATACATGATATAGTACACTGTGACCGTCTAGTATTTAAAAATGACAGCTGTGTTCTTTTTATAATTCACCACACTTCCTGAGAATTTCAAAAGGACAGTCAGGAAATGTACACTTGCAATTCTTCAACAAATGTGTGTGAACAGTGGATTGACTGAAGCAGAATTGTTTCACCTCTGGAATTCCCCCTTCCTCAAATTCCAAACTCAGATTCAGAGCCATTACTGAGAGAATGTCCATCCCGGTGCCAGATTGAACTCTTCATCTATTCAGTGTCGATTTTCACATATTTGATTTGATTTATTATTGTCACATGTACCTCGGCATAGTGAAAAGTTTTGTTTTGGTGCAGTACCGCTGGATCAGACCATACTAAGTGCGTAGGGTAATAGAACAGAGCGAAGAATACAATGTTACAGCTGCAGAAAAGGTCCACAGAGAGCAAGGTCAACATTAAGTTTAAAATTTGAGAGGTTCATTCAAAAGTCTAGTAACAGTGGGAAAGAAGCTGTTCTTGAATCTATTTGTACATGTATACAAACTTTCAAACTTCTGCCCACCTGGAAGAGGGTGGAAGAGAGTGTAACCGGGGTGAGAAGGGTCTTTGATTGTGTTGGTTGCTTTCTTGAGGCAGTTGGAAGTACAGATGGAGTCAAAACATGGGAGCTGGTTTGTGTAATGGACTGGGCTGTGTTCACGACCTTCTGTAGTGTGTTACAATCCTGAGAAGTGTAGTTGCCAAACCATGCTGTGATGCATCTAGATAGAATGCCTCTATATGGTGCATCTATAAAAATTAGTAAGAGTCCTTGTAGACATGCCAAATTTCCTTAGCCTCCTGAGGCAGTAGAGATATTGTTGGTATGTGTTTGAATAATTAATATTATTAAATATCAATGCAAAGCAGCAGAAAACTGTTGAGCATCATAATGCTTTCTAACAGGGAATGTACTGTTGGAAAGGACACAAAATGCAGATGCTTGTTTCTGTACGTCAGTTGCACCTCATAGTGTAAATAAAACACCCAAATTCTTGGAATTGGTGGCATTGCCAATCTAAGAAGAGATGCAACTTTGTTTGAGTGGTTGCATAAAATGAATCCTAGGCTCAAGTGAGGATTCCTTTCAGAAGTGATCCCCAGACATTAGCACCTCAACAACAATTTCTTGTGTAAAATCCAGAGATTAGCACCTGTTGATGACTCTCATGAAACAAAATACAATTTTGACCTGAAGTAAAATTGTGGTATATTACTGATGTGAATTGATAAGTTTTGCCACTTCAGTGATCCCATTTCTTTACATTTCCTTTTTTTTATTGTTACAGCAGCGTGCACTGAAACAAAGTGTTTAATGTAAGCAATCATAACAGGCTGCTTGACAGGAGCTTAAATAAAGTTCAAGCTGTAAGGAGTCATTGGGGTCAGGTAACCAAATGCTTCATCAAGAACCAAATTTCATAGAAGATGGAGTTATTCCAGAACTTAGTAGCCAACCTAGATGTGTATGCCACTACTATTATGGACTTCATTACCAAGTGTATGGAAGACTGTGTGCCAAAGAAGTTAATGCGAATGTTCCCCAAATATAGACCATGGATAAACTGGGAGATCCATTGCTTACTGAAGTCCAGATGTGTGGTATTCAATTCAGATGACCCTGACCATTATAGATACAGCCTCTGCAAGGCCATTAGCGACACTAGAGGCAAACGGGACTAAGCTACAGTCCCAAACTAACCACACAGACACTCTATGTCATGTAGGCTTTGTCACAAACAGTAAGGGCTACAAAGTGAAGCAGAACAGAAGAGCGAACAAAAATATCTCCCTCCCTGATGTGCTCAATGCATTTTATGCTTGTTTTGAACAGAAGATCAACAAAATGGTGTCACCTGGCCCGACAGCCTTGGATGCATCTGTTCCCTCAGTCACCGCTGCAGATGGCGAGTGAACCCACGGAGAGTGACTGGCTCAGATGGAGTCCCTGGCCGTGCGCTCAGATTTTGCACATACCAGCTGGCAGGAGTATTTACTGGCTCAAGAAAATCACTATCATCCCGGTACCAAAGAAAGCCCATGCAATGTGCTTCAATGACTACTGCCCTTGGCTGTGACCTCCATAATTATGAAGAGATTAGTTATGGCTCGCCTCAACTCTAGCCTCCCAGCCAGCCTGCCTCGGTCCCTCATAATTTGTCTATCATCACAACAAGTCTCTGACAGACAACATCTCCCTGGCTCTGTACTCATCCCTGGAACATGTGGATACCAAGGATATCTAGAATAGACTCGTACCTATTGACTACAACTTCGCTTTCAATACCATAATTCCAATCAAACTAATCTCCAAGTCTCTGCTCCACCCTCTGCAACTGAATCCTCGACTTCTTGATGTACAGACCACAATCAGTGAGAATAGGTAACAACACCTCCTCCATGATAAACCTCAACACTGGCGCCCACAAGGCTGTGTGCTCAGCCCCTTACTGTACTCCCTGCATGCTCATAACTGTGTGGCCAAATTTCATCCTAACTCCATCTACAAATTCACTGACGACACCACCATTGTGGGCCGGATCTCAAACAAGGAAGAGACAAATACAGGAAAGAGAGAGAGTGCTTAGTGTGAAGGTAGCAATCTCTCCCTCAATATCAGAAGAATGAAAGAGATATTCATTGACTTCAGGAAGCAAAGTGTAGGGCAGGCCCCTGTCTACATCAGTGGTGCTGACATGGAGATGGTCAAGAGTGTCAAGTTCCTTGGATTCCACTCACATTGAAGTTACAAACAAGAAAGCATAACACCTCCACTTCATCAGAAAGCTAAGGAAATTCAGCATGTCTGTTAAAAGCTCTTACCAATTTTTATTGATGCACCATAGAAAGCATTTTATGCAGATGCATCATGGCTTTGTATGGCAACTGCTCTGCCAGGACCATAAGAAAGTACAGAGTTGTGAGCACAGCCCAGTCCATCATGCAAGCCAACCATCCATCCATCCTCAGGAACGCAGCCAACCATCATCAGAGATCCCTCCCACCCTGGTTATAATCTATTCCAAATTCTTCCATTGGGCAGAAAATACAAAAGCTTAAACACACATTCCAACAGATTCAAGAACAGCTTCTTCCTTGCTGTTATCAGATTTTTTAATGTAGCTCTCAGATGTCAAACTGAATTTTGATCTCACTCTTTGTGCACCTCTCTGCAGCCATAACATTGTATTCATCACTCTGTTGTATTAGCCTAATGGACTCTATGTTTTGATCTGCCTTTACTGCACACTGTACCTTGGTGCATGTGACAGTAATAAATCAAATTTTAATAAAAGAGGGGTATAAGTCAGGAACTCCAAAGTTTAGGATGGCTTCAGAAGCTGATGATCGAGTTGGAGCATTTAAAATCAGTGACGCACATGTGTCCGGAACTGGAGAATTCCAGAGGTTTTTTTTTAATCATTCATGGAATGTGGGAGTTATTGACCAAAATAGTATTAGGTGCCCATCACTAACTGCCCAGACTGTACTTAAGAGTCAAGAGTGTGGTGTTGAGAAAGCACAGCAGGTCAGGTAGCATCCAAGGAGCAAGAGAATCAACGTTTCAGGCATATGCCCTTCATCAGGAATGAGGCTTGTAGGCCAGCGAACGAGGGGGACTGAGAGATAAATGGGAGGAGGTGGGGCTGGGGGAAGGTAGCTTGGATAGGTAGATGAAGGCGGCGGAGAAGGTGATAGGTCGGAGAGGAGGGTGGAGCGGATAGATGGGAAGGAAAATGGACAGGTCAAGACACTGGTGCCGAGTTTGAGGCTTGGGACTGGAATAATGTGGTTAAGAGTCAACTACATTGCTGTAAGTCTAGAGTTTACATGCAGGCTGGACCAGGTAAAATGTGGACATAGTAGAGTTGTTGTAATGGGTGACTTTAACTTTCCCAATATTGATTGGAACCTCCTTCGAGCAGAAGATTTGAATGGAGCTGTTTTTGTAAGGTGTGTTCAGGAGGGTTTCCTCACTCAGTACATTGACAGGCCAACGAGGGGAGAGGTCATTCTAGACTTGGTGCTCGGAAACGAGCCGGGGCAAGTATCAGATCTTGTGGTGGGAGAGCATTTTGGTGATAGTGACTACAGCTGCCTCACATTCTACATAGCTATGGAGAAGGAGAGGATTAGGCAAAATGGGAGGATATATAATTGGGGAAGAGGAAACTATGATGCGATTAGACATGAGTTAGGAAGCATGGACTGGGAGCAATTGTTCCATGGTAAAGACACTATAGACAT
>NC_057713.1:24463630-24465043 GCF_004010195.1 Chiloscyllium plagiosum
GGAGAGGAGGGTGGAGCGGATAGATGGGAAGGAAAATGGACAGGTCAAGAGATTGGTGCCGAGTTTGAGGCTTGGGACTGGGATAATGTGGTTAAGAGTCAACTACATTGCTGTAAGTCTAGAGTTACATGCAGGCTGGACCAGGTAAAATGTGGACATAGTAGGGTTGTTGTAATGGGTGACTTTAACTTTCCCAATATTGATTGGAACCTCCTTCGAGCAGAAGATTTGAATGGAGCTGTTTTTGTAAGGTGTGTTCAGGAGGGTTTTCTCACTCAGTACATTGACAGGCCAACGAGGGGAGAGGTCATTCTAGACTTGGTGCTCAGAAACGAGCCGGGGCAAGTATCAGATCTTGTGGTGGGAGAGCATTTTGGTGATAGTGACTACAACTGCCTCACATTCTACATAGCTATGGAGAAAGAGAGGATTAGGCAAAATGGGAGGATATTTTAATTGGGGAAGAGGAAACTATGATGCGATTAGACATGATTTAGGAAGCATAGACTGGGAGCAATTGTTCCATAATAAAGGCACTATAGACATGTGGAGACTGTTTAAGGAACAGTTGTTGCGAGTAATGAATAAATATGTCCCTCTGAGACAGGCAAGAAAGGGTAAGATAAAGGAACCTTGGATGACAAGAGTGGTGGAGAGTCTCGTCAAAAGGAAGAAGGTAGTTTACAAAAGGTGGAGGAAGCTAGGGTCAAGCTCAGCTTTAGAGGATTATAGGCAGGCGAGGAAGAAGCTCAAAAATGGTCTGAGGAGAGCCAGGAGGGGGCACGAGAAAGGCTTGGCAGAACGGATTAGGGAGAACACAAAGGCATTTTACACTTACGTGAGGGATAAGAGAATGGTCAAAGAAAGAGTAGGGCCGATCAGGGATAGCATAGGGAATTTGTGTGTGGAAGAAGGGCTTATGCCCGAAATGTCGATTCTCCTGTTCCCTGGATGCTGCCTGACCTGCTGCGCTTTTCCAGCAACACATTTTCAGCTCAATTTGTGTGTGGAGTCTGAGGAGGTAGGGGAAGCCCTAAATGAGTGTTTTGCTTCAGTCTTTACGAAAGAAATGAACTTTGTTGTGAATGAAACCTTTGAAGAGCAGGTGTGCATGCTGGAATGGATAGAGATAGAGGAAGCTGATGTGCTGAAAATTTTGTCAAACATTAAAATTGACAAGTCGCCAGGCCTGGACCAGATTTGTCCTTGGCTGCTTTGGGAAACGAGAAATGTGATTGCTTCGCCACTTGCGAAGATCTTTGCATCCTCGCTCTCCACTGGAGTCATACCTGAGGACGGAGAGAGGCAAATGTAATTCCTCTCTTCAAGAAAGGAAATAGGGAAATCCCCCGGCAATTACAGACCATAAATCTCACGTCTGTCGTCTGCAAGTTGTTAGAAAGGATTCTGAGG
>NC_057713.1:24465921-24472456 GCF_004010195.1 Chiloscyllium plagiosum
GCACAACATTGTGGGCTGAAGGGCCTGTTCTGTGCTGTACTGTTCTATGTTCTAAAATGTCTCTGATTTACTCATTCAAAAGTCAATGCTCATAGCAACTGCTGCATGAAAGATAACTAGTTTTCTTGAAGTTTGAACTGAGTTTTTATATTGCAGACAACGGACAGCTTCTACTGGGGAGAACAGCAGCATACATTTTAAAAACTTTCTCCCTCATGTGTCTGTGTGTCTAACTTTTTTTCTAATTTCCAAGCTGCTCAGTTATCTGAGATCCAATCAGCATCACTTAAAACAAAACCCCTTGGCTTGAATATTGCACAAAAACCACAAAATTCACAATAGATATCAAATTTCTTGCTGTGAATTTATGCAGATATCCTGGTAAAACCCTATTTTTATAAATAGTTCTTTCTTCTTGTAGTCCATGGTTTTTCTTACAGTGGAGGATCAATGAAGACCAGTGAACATGAGGTACATACAGTGAGCTGTGGATGAACAGGATCTGGTGTGAAATAGAATAGCAGCAACAGAGCTTTGGACAGGTTCACAGGTGGCGTAACAATAGCAGATCAAACATGGCTGTCAGTTTAAAAGGTGATGGTGGCATAAGAGTTGAATTAGGGATGATGATGGATAGTGGTGTGGAGATAGAAGTGAGAATTCTTGGTGATTTAGCAGTTACGTTGTCAAAAGCTCAACTCAGGTTCAACTGGGAAGTCTAAATCTCAAATAACAATTCCCGCAGACAGGGATGATGTTTTCAACTAGAAAATAAAGCTTATGATGTGCAGTGATACCCATATCCCATAAATGAATAAAAGAAATTCCGGACTAATGCAATGATATGTTACCTGCTGTTAGACTTAGAACATCCATATGGTCCTAAAGATAAAATTCAGTTCAAACACAGTTCTATCTTATTAGCAGGATAATGCACTGTACATAACAAGATATATTGATCTGAATCCCATTTCCAGTGAGCAATGTCATTGCACTTTATAATAATGTTGTATTACAGTGTTTGATAATGATTATTTCAGTAACATTTTATTCTTTGTTTTAACAGATGTACTATGCCCAAATCTAAGATTGGAAGGCAGTCAGTACAAGTTACAAAATAAACCTTCAGCTAACATCCCAGGTCAGTGACTTTCATTACAGAAATGTCAAAGCTGAATTGTGGATTTGCCTCATGCATTATAATTAGTTTTGATTGACATGCTCAGTAATGTATGATTTTTCAAACTGAACTTCTAAGAAACCAAGGTAGAATATTAATATATGCAGGAAAACACAGTGGGTATAGAATTTCTGACTTGAATGCAATTGGGATATTGTACTCAAATTTCACTGGAATTTTCTCTGGTTAGGTTGCGTTTTCTCTTAAACTTTAGGGCAAGTCTAAGAGCAGGGGGCATAATCTCAGAATGAAGAGGCTCTAATTGAAAACTGAGATGAGGAGGAATTATCCTCAGAGAGTTGAGAGTCTTTGGAACTCCATGCCACAGAGAGCTGTGCGGATAGAGTTCATGTGCACATTTAATGCTGAGCTGGATAGATTATTGATCAGTAGTGGAATTTCAGGTTCTGGGGAAAGGGCAAGAAAGTAGACATGAGGAATGTTGGATCAGCTATGCTCCACAAGAACATTGGAACAGGCTCGAAGGGCCGAACAGCCTACTCCTACTCCTATTTCTTATGGTATTTGCTTAATCACAGCCCTAAAAACTTCTACGAACAACAATCAGTGGCCAGCATAATAAAAAATAATTATTTCTTTTCATTAGCTATCACTTTGTTTGATATATTTCAGAGAGGTAACCAGGGAAGTTTTATTGATACAACTTAAGATGGATACATCACTAAAAGAAGCATTTTGAACAAAGGTGTCCAATGTCCACATGTGAGTAACCTGATTTAAAAGGACAGCATGGTGGCTCAGTGGTTAGCACTCCTGCCTCACAGTACCAGAGTCCCAGGTTCAATTCCAGCCTCAGGCGACTGTCTGTGTGGAGTTTGCACGTTCGCCCGTTTCCTCTGGTGCTCGGGTTTCCTCCCATAGTCATAAAGATGTGCAGGTCAGGTGAATTGGCCATGCTAAATTGCCCATAGTGTTAGGTGCATTAGTCCGAGAGAGATGGATCTGGGTGTTTACTCATCGGAGGGTCGGTGTAGACTTGTTGGGCCAACACTGTAGGGAATCTAATCTAATTTTTAAAAAATCATTAGAAATTCCTTGAAAATAAATGCACTTAACGGTTTACTAATTTTGTTAGTGTCCTTCAGTAACTTGGTAAATAATATGCTTCTTGACATGTCAATAGTTACAAGATGTGGCTACTACTGACTATGCACCAGTGCAAATGAGTACAAATTGAAGAGTCTTTCCAAATCAGTGAAATGTGCATCTTCTTACAACTTGATCCTGGGAATATGGTCAGCTCTTTGGATGAGATCTCACTTCCGCATATAGAATTTTGAATGAATGTAAAAGATCATGGAAAATATGAATGCAAGTGGTTCTGTGCTTAACCCATTTACAATTAATATCTTCTGAACCATTGTGATGTTATTTCACCCAATTGTATGGATATTATTATAATAAAGCAAGTGTAAACTTGGCTCAACATTTACTAAGATCCAAACAGCTTAGGCACAGGTTAATAAAATCAAGCCTCAGGAATCCTAGATCTGGCCAAATGGGCTGCAAATAAATAGCTCTGTGGAGGAAAACCCACCACAGGGCAGTAGGAGATATACAAAAGGGCAATAGTAAAGTGCAGAGCCAATGTATAATCTGAAAAGCTGAAGGGTGGAACCAACCAGCGCAGAGAAATCTGGATGTCAAGCGATGTGTAGTATAGGATAAGAAAAATGATGGAAATTTAAGGTACATACCAAAGTTCAAAATCTCACAATACCAGGTTAAAGCCAGTGCTTCCAATTAACCCTGTTGGACTATAACCTAATGTTTTATGATTTTTAACTTTGTACACTCCAGTCCAACACCGGCATCTCCAAATCATGAATACCAAAGTTCAAAATAGTAGATGCCCGAGAACAGTATAGGAAGTGCGTAGGGTTACCTAAAAAGAAATTCAGAGAGTGGAGAAGGGTCATGATAAAACATTGGCTTAAGGGAAATCCAAAGGTGTTTTATAAGTATATTAGGGGCAAGAGAATAACTAGGGAAAGAGTAGAGCCCATGGGGAACAAAATGGCATTGTGTGTATGGAGCCAGGAGACATGCATGTGCATTTTGCATCTGTATTCATTGTAGAGAATGAAAATATAGGCCTAGCAATTGGGGAGCGGTGCTGTGAAACACTGAAACACTTGAACAACTTAGTATTTAGAGGGAGGGGGTATTTGTGGTTTTTGCAGGTTTGAAAGTAGATGCATTCCCAGATCCATTTGAGTTGTATCTCAAGCTGCTGGGGGAGGCAAGGGAGGAGATGACAAAAGTTTTGACATTAATTTTCAAATTTTCTCTGGCCATAAGATGGGTGTCAAAGAACTGGAGGACAACTAATGTTGTACCATGATTCAAAAAAGGTGGCAGGGATAAACCAGGAAACTACAGACCAGTGTGTCTAACATCAGTGGTAGGGAAACGATTGGAAAATTATGATGACAGAGTTAATCCCCACTTCAAGAGACAAAGTTTAATGAAGCAGGGCTTCGTAAGCTGGGATCATGTCTAAATGATTTGATTTAATTTTTCAACGAGATGTGTAGATGAAGATAATGCAGCTGATGTAGTTGCATGGATCTTAGTGCATTTTTTATAAGATGTCTCATGGCAGTCTCGTTAAAAACCTAAGAAACCAAGCGATTCAGGGAAATTTGGCAAATTTGATCTAAAATTGGCTTTGTGGCCAGAAACAAAGTTGAAAGGTGTTTTATGACTGGAAATAACCCTAGCCTATCTAATTGCTCTTCATAGCTGAGTTGTTTAGTCTTGGCAACATCTTGGTGAATACCTCTGCAAAACCTAAGAAACCAAGCGATTCAGGGAAATTTGGCAAATTTGATCTAAAATTGGCTTTGTGGCCAGAAACAAAGTTGAAAGGTGTTTTATGACTGGAAATAACCCTAGCCTATCTAATTGCTCTTCATAGCTGAGTTGTTTAGTCTTGGCAACATCTTGGTGAATACCTCTGCACCCTCTTAACTGAAACCACATCCTTCTTATAGTGTGGTGATCAAGTGGTGTACTAAAGGGTTTGAAGTTTTTTTTTGTTACTGTTTGTTGTGTACGTCAATGATCCTGAAAGGAATGTAGGTGGTATGGTTAGTAAGATTGCAGAGGTCTCAACAGTTGGCAGTGTGGTAAACAACGAAAGGGAAATCCTTAGTCCACAGGAATATGTAGAAGAGCTGATCAGATGGGTTGAACAGTGACAAATGCAATTTAATCCTGAAAAATGTGAGATGATGTATTTTGGGAGGACTGACTAGGCAAGGGAGAGCACATCGAATGTTAGCACCTAAGGAGGTACAGAGGATTAGAGGGATCTTGGTTCACATGTCCCATAGATACATGAAGGTGGTTAGGAAGATTGTCAAGGTGTTGAGAGAAGAGCTAGGAGGTAGTGATGGAGATGTATATGAATTAATTTATACCACAGCTGAAATACTGTATTCAGTTCTGATCACCACACTATAAGCAGGATGTGGTTTCAGTTAAGAGGGTGCAGAGGTATTCACCAAGATGTTGCCAAGACTGTAAACAACTCAGCTATGAAGAGCAATTAGATAGGCTAGGGTTATTTCCTTTCAAGCAGAGAAGCCTGATGGGGGATCTTTGTGAAGTGTGCAAAATTCTGAGGGACATAGACAGTTGGATAGGGAGAAGCCTTACTCCTTTGGCATGGTGGGTCAGTGGTTAGTACTGCTGTATCACAATGCCAGGGACCCGGGTTCAATTCCAGCTTTAGGTGACTGTGTGCAGATTGAACACTCTCTCCATGTCTGCGTGGGTTCTGTCAGGTGTTTCAGTTGCTTATCACTGTCCAAAAATGTGCATGTTAGGTGGATTAGCCATTGGGAAATGCAAGGTCCCAGGGAAGGAGTGGGGGGATTGGGTATGGGGTGGGAAAGCTCTCTGGAAGACTGGTACAGACTCAATGGGCTGAATGGCCTCTTTCTGCATTATAGGAATTCTGTTATACTATTTAAGGTGTCAAGACCTGGGGGGAAACCATTTTAAAGCAAAAAGCAGGAGGCTTAAGGGGGATTTGAGGAAAGAAGTTTTCACCCAGAGGGTTGTGGATATCTAGACCTCCACTGACTGAATGAGTGGTAGTGATAGAAACCCTCAAGACATTTAAAAACTATTTAGAGAGGCACTTGGAATGGCATAGCATATGAGGCTATGAGCCAAGTGCTGGAAAATGGGATTAAAGTAGAGGGATTTCTGATGACCGGTGCAGACCGGTGGGCCGAAGGGACTCTTTCCATGCTGTAAAATGTCTGCTATTGTTCTGCAGACTTCACTAGGATCAAGATCAAGTCTCGTCAAATGTTGGCTGCAGATTTGCTCTGGGCTCTGGCAAAAATCTGGTTTATTATCATTATCCTTAAAACAATCTTCATAACACCATATACTTTTTATGTGCATTTAAACAGGTTTTGATCTAATGGAACAGTTTCATGTGAAAAGTATTGTTGGAACGAAAGATGGAGGATTTGTTCGCCTTGGAACAATGCCCATCGTTCAGATGACCAAGTAAGTGAGCAAACACATTGATGTCGTGCATCTAGGGTCAATGGGTCAATTTACTTTATGCATGTTAATCTATTTTATTCCGCTTTTTCTTTCTTCACGCCAATCCACTCCACTCTGTACCACTCTGCTCAACACCTGCGCACTCTAGTCCACTAAATATCAAGAAAGGAGTCCTCTACATCAACTCATTGTTCCTTACCTTACTGAATAGAATTTCACTCTATAACTCGTCATTCATTTCAGTGCATACAAACTACTGGATGCTAGGGGAGTCAACTTGCACTATTATACAAGAGTCTGCTGTTTTAACCAAATATCATAGCGCATTACAGTGCTCTGTTGGATTCTGGATCAGTGGTGCTGGAAGAGCACAGCAATTCAGGCAGCATCCGAGGACAGGCAAAATCGACGTTTCGGGCAAAAGCCCTTCATCAGGAATAAAGGCAGAGAGCCTGAAGCGTGGAGAGATAAGCTAGAGGAGAGTGGGGGTGGGGAGAGAGTGGCATAGAGTACAATAGGTCAGTGGGGAAGGAGATGAAGGTGATAGGTCAGGGAGGAGAGGGTGGAGTGGATAGGTGGAAAAGGAGCTGGGCAGGTCGGACAAGTCCGGACAGGTCAGGGGATCGAGTTTCTGGAGGTTAGAAGCTAGGATGAGGGGGGGGAAGGGGAAATGAGGAAACTGTTAAAATCCACATTGATGCCCTGGGGTTGAAGTGTTCCGAGGCAGAAGATGAGGCGTTCTTCCTCCAGGCGTCTGGTGGTGAAGGAGCGGCGGTGGAGGAGGCCCAGCACCTCCATACCCTC
>NC_057713.1:24472707-24506544 GCF_004010195.1 Chiloscyllium plagiosum
GTTTGTTCAGTCTATGGATTCTTCTGTAAATGAAGAACAGTAGAGGTCCTTTACAGGTCTGTGAGAGAGTTGTCCTGAGCTGGGGTAGGTCGAGTTGCAGGGAATGTAGGTACCGGCGCATGGCTGCAAGCGTGGAGTGGAGGGTGATGGAGGCCATTGGGAAATGCAAGGTCCCAGGGAAGGAGTGGGGGCCATTGGGAAATGCAAGGTCCCAGGGAAGGAGTGGGGGGATTGGGTATGGGGTGGGAAAGCTCTCTGGAAGACTGGTACAGACTCAATGGGCTGAATGGCCTCTTTCTGCATTATAGGAATTCTGTTATACTATTTAAGGTGTCAAGACCTGGGGGGAAACCATTTTAAAGCAAAAAGCAGGAGGCTTAAGGGGGATTTGAGGAAAAAAGTTTTCACCCAGAGGGTTGTGGATATCTAGACCTCCACTGACTGAATGAGTGGTAGTGATAGAAACCCTCAAGACATTTAAAAACTATTTAGAGAGGCACTTGGAATGGCATAGCATATGAGGCTATGAGCCAAGTGCTGGAAAATGGGATTAAAGTAGAGGGATTTTTGATGACCGGTGCAGACCGGTGGGCCGAAGGGACTCTTTCCATGCTGTAAAATGTCTGCTATTGTTCTGCAGACTTCACTAGGATCAAGATCAAGTCTCGTCAAATGTTG
Organism: Chiloscyllium plagiosum; assembly: GCF_004010195.1. Taxonomy (NCBI): domain Eukaryota; kingdom Metazoa; phylum Chordata; class Chondrichthyes; order Orectolobiformes; family Hemiscylliidae; genus Chiloscyllium; species Chiloscyllium plagiosum. The sequence continues at coordinate 24,473,386 of NC_057713.1, forward strand.
GCTGCAGATTTGCTCTGGGCTCTGGCAAAAATCTGGTTTATTATCATTATCCTTAAAACAATCTTCATAACACCATATACTTTTTATGTGCATTTAAACAGGTTTTGATCTAATGGAACAGTTTCATGTGAAAAGTATTGTTGGAACGAAAGATGGAGGATTTGTTCGCCTTGGAACAATGCCCATCGTTCAGATGACCAAGTAAGTGAGCAAACACATTGATGTCGTGCATCTAGGGTCAATGGGTCAATTTACTTTATGCGTGTTAATCTATTTTATTCTGCTTTTTCTTTCTTCATGCCAATCCACTCCACTCTGTGCCACTCTGCTCAACACCTGCGCACTCTAGTCCACTAAATATCAAGAAAGGAGTCCTCTACATCAACTCATTATTCCTTACCTTACTGAATAGAATTTCACTCTAAAACTCGTCATTCATTTCAGTGCATACAAACTACTGGATGCTAGGGGAGTCAACTTGCATTATTATACAAGAGTCTGCTGTTTTAACCAAATATCATAGCGCATTACAGTGCTCTGTTGGATGCTATTACAATGCACAACTTTGAATTCCAAAACTACAAAATGCTGAAGGATCAGCCTGAAATCTGAACATGCCATTCCTGATGTCTCTGATATAATTCTCGCATTGTAAACTGAATAGAAACCAGATATCTGCTCTTAGAGTATGGATGGGAATCAGAAGAGTGGTTTGATGTACTTTTCAGCATCTGGCCTGATGTAACAGAGCAGACGGCTTATCAGCAAGTTGCTTATCAACTGGTTTTGGTAGATGAAGTTATCAAGAATGTTCAATTCGAAAAGTTAGGGAAGTTGGGATCACATTGTAAGCTGAACACTATCCTTTCAATTTTTTTTCATCTGTTGTCCACCAGACAACATTGGATGATCGGATGAAAGCTTCCTCTGACTATCAGTAAGGAGTACAATGGGATATAAGAGCAGTATTTACATATACAGAACCCAGTTCTAAGAATCTTCCAGCAGAAATCTATTTCCAATTTGTCAATTATTAGATCTAAATAGACAATTTTACTTGCAGAAATCATGTAATAGGTAGGTTGGAAAATTTAGTTGCTGAGACATATGGCTGACAGAGTAAAGAGAGCTTTACCTTGATTCTAATTATTCTTGCATTTAACCATGTGGGAGGTGGAGAAGAGAATGAGTATATTCAGCCAGGAAAATAGGAAAATGAAATGGTATTATCAGATTCAAGAGGGAGATTAAAATTATTTTAGTAAAAGAAGGAAAGCATTTATATCAACAAAGGTGTTGATATCTCCTGTATCATACTACCACAGAGTCTCATGCAAAATTCAAATATCAGCTTGCATTTATACAGTATCCTTAACAACATGAGATGTTGAAACTTATGCTTATGTATTCATATGAATTCTCATCACCTGATACATATATCAAGTTGTTATCCAACCATTCGTCTCATCAAATACCACTTTCCCTACTTTGGCAGAGTCCAGGATTGGACTATTTAGCCAATGTAGCACCACCCCCACCCCCACCCCACAGAGTGGAAACAAGTCATCCTCCACTTATTGCTAATAAAGTTGCTAATGAAATATGGTGGCGTTTTTACAGGGGCAGAAGGATCAATCTTCAAAGGTAGCAGGATATATTGAGAGAGTAGTCAGTAAATCATATGGATACTAAGTCATGACCACTTGTTGTGCAAAGGGCTCTTCCTCACATTTCTTGACCAAAACCTTAAATCACTGTCACAGTTAAGAAGAACCTTGTCTAACTTACCTGAACCCTCAAAACATTTCTCAGTCTCATTTGTTCCAAGAAGAACAACCCTGGCTTCTCCAAACTAACCTGATGGTTAATATCCTTTACCCCATGACAATGCTTCAGAGAGGAAAAGCAAAGGTGTACCAGGTGAAACAACCAATATTTATCCCTCAATATCAAAATAAGAAGAGAAAACGTTAAGAAATTTGAACTGATGTGGGCCATTTGGACTTTGAGCCTGTATCTCATTGAAAAAGATCAAAGAATATTTCATTGTGGCTTGACTTTTGCTTTTGTGCCTTTATCCCTTAATCTTTGACTCATTTGTAGGTCAACAATCTGTAAAACTCAACTCTACAATATAGTCAATGAGTCAGCCTCTGCCCTTCTCTAGGGTAGTGAATTATAAAGACAAGCGATCCTCTGAGAGAGGAAATGCCTTCGTGTCTCTAACTTAAATGGGAGACTCTTTCATTTGAAACTGCAAACAAGGGATTTCAGGACAAGGGAATACATCCTATCAGGGTCTGCATTATCCAACCTGCTCTGAATTTTAAATGTATGCAATTTGATTTGATTTGATTTATTATTGTCACATGTACCTAAGTACAGTAAAAAGTTTTATTTTGCATGCAGAACAGGCAGAGCGCAATATACGAAGATCACAGGATGATTGAACAGAGTGAGGAATACAAAGTTAGGGCTAGAAAGAGGTGTACAAAAAGCAAGATCAACATTAAATTTGTAATTTGAGAGATCCATTCAGCAGTCTAATAACAGCAAGGAAGAAGCTGTTCTTGAATCTGTTGGTAAGTGTGTTTAAGCTTTTGTATCTTCTGCCTGACAGAAGAGGTTAGAAGAGGTTATAACTGGAGTGGGACAGGGCTTTGATGATGTTAGCTGCTTTTCCACGATATTGAGAAATGCAAATGGAGTCAGTGGATGGAAGGTTGGCTTGCGTGATGATCTAGGCTTTTTCACAACTTTCTGAATGCTTCAGTCAGATCATCTCCTGTTCTTCTAAACTAGTGAGTATAGGCCCTACACAGGCTTTCCTCAGAGGACAATGCCTCATCCCAGCAATCAGTCTAGTAATCCGTCACTAAACTGCCTCCTATGCAAACAATTATTTTATCAAGAAAGCCAACCAAAACTGTACACAGTCCCTCCAGGTGCAGTCTCAACAACATCCTGCATAGTTACAGCAAAACATCCCTTTTTTTAACTCTATTTCTCTTGCAATAACGGCTAAAATGCCTTCCTAATTACTTTCAGTACCTGCATTCTAGCTTTTTTTTTTAATGATCCTTGTGTACCACAGCATTCTGTTTTGCCTACGATGGCAGAATCTGTGTTCACATGTTAAATGGATACATTTACAAGGATGCATTTTATGGACACTTGTATATTTTACTTTAACCTTGGGACCTGCCAAATAGCACTTTTTCTCCCAAAAGCTATGTAACACTACCTCTTACTAGGTGTTTACATCATGATAAACTGAATATTCTGAACTGAAGAAAATTCAAAGTCCTTATTACTGTCTCTCCCAAATTTCAGAAGAGCAAGCTAATTCTAATTTGTTGTCAATCAAACAGTTCTTGCAGCAGGTGCCCCACTGTGACAATGTTAGGTCATAAATTAGACCGATACCGCAGATCTTAATGACAACCCTCAGTCTTGCTAAGATTTGCTTTCCCAAAAATGAACTGTCAAGATATCTAAAAGCTGCCAAAGCTCATTTGAACTGTAAAAACACATTTGTCATTGTCAAAGCTGTCAAGGGATTTAGCTCTGACGGACTTTAAATTGTACAAAAAAAAAGGACTTTTTCAAAACTGAGAAAAATAGCATTTCTTCCTAATTTGCTGAATGACAGCCTGAGGGCTATCATTCAGCAAATAAGGAAGAAATGACCATAAGACCATAAGACATAGGAGCGGATATAAGGCCATTCGGCCCATCGAGTCCAGTCCGCCATTCAATCATGGCTGATGAGCATTTCAATTCCACTTACCCGCATTCTCCCCATAGCCCTTAATTCCTTGTGACATCAAGAATTTATCAATTTCTGCCTTGAAGACATTTAGCGTCCCAGCCTCCACTGCACTCGGTGGCAATGAATTCCACAGGCCCACAACTCTCTGGCTGAAGAAATGTATCCGCATTTCTGTTCTGAATTTACCCGCTCTAATTCTAAGGCTGTGTCCACGGGTCCTAGTCTCAAATGCTATTTTTTTCAGTTTTGAAAATGTCCTCTTTTGTTTTACAACTTAAAGTCCATCAGAGCTAAATCCCATGACAGATTTGACATTGAAAAATGTGTTTTTACAGTTCAAATGAGCTTTGACAGCTTTTAGATATCTTGACAGTTCATTTTTGGGAAATCAAATCTTAGCAAGACTAATACACTTAATGATAAGTCCTAGGGAGTGTTGCTGAACAAAGAGACCTTGGAGTGCAGGTTCCATAGCTCCTTGAAAGTGGAATCCCAGGTAGATAGGATAGTGAAGAAGGTGTTTGATATGCTTTCCTTTATTGGTCAGAGTATTGAGTACAGGAGTTGGGAGGTCATATTGTAGCTGTGCAGGACATTGGTTAGACCACTGTTGGAATATTGCATGCAATTCTGGTCTCCTTTCTATCAGAAAGATGTTGTGAAACTTGAAAGGGTTCAGAAAACATTTACAAGGATGTTGTCAGGGTTGGAGGATTTGGGTTCTAGGGAGAGCTGTACAGGCTGGGGCTGTTTTCCCTGGAGCGTCGAAGGCTGAGGTGTGACTTTACAGAGGTTTACAAAATCATGATAAGATAAATAGACAAAGTCTTTTCCATGGGGTGGGGGAGTCCGGAACTAGAGGGCATAGGTTTAGGGTGAGAGGAGCAAGATATAAAAGAGACCTAAGGAGCAACTTTTTCATGGCGAGGGTGGTACGAGTACGGAATGAGCTGCCAGAGGAAATGTTGAAGGCTGGTACAATTGCAACATTTAAAAGGCATTTAGATAAGTAAATGAATAGGAAAGGTTTGGAGGGATATGGGCCGGGTGCTGACAGGTGGGACTAGATTGGGTTGGGATATCTGGATGAGTTGGACCGAAGGGTCTGTTTCCGTGTTGTACATCTCTGTGACTCTAAGACTCTATTTACAGCTTGAGAATTCTTCGACAGTTTTGACAGTTCAAATCGATTTATGCATTTTTTACGCACAGTTGGGTCTACTTTTAATAAATCCAAATGAATCACTCTGAAAATACAATATCACAATGGTTCCTTAGTTTTCTGAAGGGGACCCTTGTTTTAAAAGCAAAAATCATAAGTGTAGTGATTAGGATCAGGTTGACCTTGTTACCATAAGGTTCTTGTTTGGCCAATCAGGAAAGCCTTAGCTGACCACTATAACCAGGCGATTAGAACCCCTCATTGAGGACTGACACTGAGCTAGCTGGCCACAGCCAGTGTCCTGTGCACTAGTAAATAAAGGATGTCTTGGTGATGGGACCCAGCTTCTGTGCAGTTATTTCAGTAAGATTCAGCTCTGCTCCTATCAGTTCTAACCTGCACAGACACCTACCTCACCAAAATCAGAAATAAAGATAAAGTTACCACGGTCATACTTGGTTGTAGAGCTGATCTCTCATTAGAGAGAAATGACTGGTGGTGGTTTAACCTGAGGGTCACCATGCTTGAGGTGTGAGGAAATGTTGGAAAGGAGAGCCCTTTATAGTAACCTCAGCTGAAATCAGATATGAGTGGAGACAATTGCTGATTTGTATGGGCAGCTGCCTCTGGGAGGCAAGAATCTCCTGTTTAGAACTTGTCTCCTTTCTGCACCATTAATAACCTCCACTGTGAAATGGTGGAGGCCAGGCACAATGTGGGATCTCTGTACTTGAATGTTAGCTGCCATTTTCACACTGACAAAAGCTTCCCAGTCTATGCATGATTTCAGGCCATCATGTTAAGCATGATGTCTACCTGGTTATCCATTTACTAGCAGTTACTGAATTTTCTGTCTGGTGAGTTGAGTTGTGAAACATTGTAAGGATTGTACTTTTAAAGATCTAATTTAGAAATGAAAGGCTTTAACATTTTGATGTGTCTTTTAGAATTAATGAGCCAGATGAAATTTAAACATTAATGTCAACATGCAGTGAATATAAAAGGTGTAAAAATGTACTCGCATACTCATTGTATTTTGAATAAACTTTGAAAACATTAAGTTGATAAATTAATGTTCCTGTAAATAAACTTTTGTTTCTCAATGCTAGGTCAAATGTCACTTAACTATCATATCGTCTTCATCTGATTGAAGTTATCTGTAGTGACAGGAGTAGAGAACATGCATAGAAAATTAACACGCCTAAAGCAAATGTTTAAATTGGAGTCTTATTTTTGTTGCATAGTCCTGCTGAAAATGACATGATTTCTAAACTAAGCAGCTCATTTTAAAAGGAGCTGGGTGAACATTTCATTAAATATGGGTTTGAGGATAAAAATAGATAGAGGATAGAAATTTCCTTTCAAACCTACCAGGAAAGTTATCTGTGGAATGCAAGCAGCCAAGGGTAGATATTACAGATATTCCTGTTAGAATGGTGTCTTAGAGCTTTTGCATCACCGATTTTGACAGGAACAAATAAACAGCTTTACCTTACTTTTCAGCTTATTTCAAAGGATTAACTTGGCAGAACCATTATTATACCTATTGGATTTTGTTAAAAAGAATAGTTGAAATGAACTGAATGCTTCATTTGTTTCATATTTTGCTATGTTATTATTCCTTTGATGCTAAGATTAGAGTTTGGATTAGGTTACAGTCAGTGTTTAGATTAGGGTTAGAATTGGAATCAGGAATTTATATCATTTCCACCTGACTTCCTCAGGCGCTTAACATGAAAATCTCTCTTTTAGCAGGGTGATTTACCTTGGCAATGCTCCAAATAAATGCTCCAAAACAAAAATGCACTTAAAGGCAATAAATTTTACCCAGTGAATGTGTTGAACTCACTTTTTTTTAAGTTCAGATAACAAATGAGATAATTGGCTGGTTAATAATTAAATGTTCCTGCTGTTATAGATTGTCTAGAACATTGACACAAGGAGCTGAAAATTTATTTTTATCCAGTTAGTAAGCCAGAAATAGATGGTGTACGGAGATTTTCATTGGCTTGTTACCAGTGACTGACTTCAATGAAAATAAAGATTGGGAGCAATGTGAAAAAAGGTTCTGGCCTTATACAAAAAAAAAGATTGTTGGCAAATATCTCATTGACTTTACCATTATTTTTGTGGTGATCTGGAGACCCAGTAGTTTGTTTTCTTTCCCTAATAATAGGCTACTTCAGTGGTTTGAGTTACGAGGAGAGGGCTATAGTAGCTCCATTACAAACATTGAAATTATGAAATCGGTGTCTTTTAAACTGCATCACTCCAAGGAAGCTACTGTGTTTTCTGAGACCAGTGGCTTCTGAACTTCCCTCAAAACAATCAGAAGTCACAAAATAGGGCTATTTCAGGCTACCATGATGTAGTTGCCCACAGTTGATGTTGATGTTGGATAGTCTAGTAGGGAAGAAGGCACTCCTTGCATTGCATTTATATTGGGTCATAATTGAAATATCTGGGAAAGTTCAACTTTCTTCTGAATAAAGAAACACTTTAGAGAGAAAATAGGCTTGCGTTGCTTTACTGTTTCACTTAGCTATAGCTCTTTATAAGCAACATGCCAACATAAGATTTTAAAGTTGCCATGAAAGAGCTGTTGACATAGAAATCCTTTCTTGCCTCTGGATTTCAGTTGAATTTTTGAAGAGAACGTTGAGAGCTTCTGAACGAGTGTTGATGACTCCCCCAGTAGAGATAAATTATTGATCCATGAAGTACATCGAAGTTAACAATTCTAATATTTGCAGGAGTTAATTCAAGCCCATAAAACTATAACCTTTTTGAAAATAAAAAAGATTAACTGAACTTAATCTTGGTAACTTATCACCATCCAACCCAATGTTGATTTTAATGGAGGTTGGTAATGTATTTTCGGGAAGTTACATGCCTTCAATTAGCATTTACTATTAAGAGCTGCAGAGAAGTTTCCTGTGCATCAGCAAATCCCATCAGCTTGTGGGTCAGGAACAGTATGGGGTGGATCCTCCAAGTCCTCAAAATTAGGACGATGTGAGGAGACGCTTGTTACGGAATAATTTCCCAACACAACCTCAAGATGTTCAACTCTAGTATCTTCTTAATGTTCCATCTGTGCACCCCATTACTGCTCCACTGTTAACCTGGCTGGCTGCAGCCAAGGAACATTTTGATAAAATTGGTTCAGATAATAAATTTACCTGGAGCTGCAAGAAACCCTCTTCTGACTCCTCTCAGATGCTATTTGACACTGTTACCACCACAAAAGCAACCCACAAACTCCTTGCCCGCAACTTCCCCATTGACTTCTTGCTTTGTAATTATTGTCAGGGTCAAAAGACTCTCCAGTCCAATTCACATGAGAAGGCATAGACCAATTCTTATAGTATTATCGGGGCAATGTCATTCAGAGATTATGAGATACACTCCCCAGCAATATACCCAAAAAGAGTTGGCAACGCCAAAAGAGAAGGTGTCACAAATAGAAAGAAGTGAATAAAGTGGAATTACAATTTCTTATGGTGGCTCAGTGGTTAGCACTGCTGTCTCACAGCACCAGGGACCCAAGTTCGATTTCAGCCTTGGGCGACTCTCTCTGTGGAGTTTGCACATTCTCTCCGTGTCTGCGTGGATTTCCTCCAAATGCTCTAGTTTCCTCACACAATCCAAAGATGTGCAGGTTAGGCGAATTGGCCTTGCTAAATTGCCCATAGTGTTCAAGGATGTGTAGGTGCATGAGTCAGGGGTGATGTAGGGGAATGGGTTTGGGTGGGATACTTTTCGGAGGGCCTCTTTCCACACAGTAGGGATTCTAATTCTTATGATGGAAAACTCTTCATTTGGACAAAAGTGTTACCTGAATGCACTTTAATTCTGAGACAAACTCGTGTAAGTATCTCTATTTGTTGTGTGAATGAGGTGTTGAAGACACATCTTCTATAAGAAAGGTTTTGTGTGATTTCTGATTGTTACCCTTGTGAACCTGTTAGCTTTAGTGCAATAGCTCATGTCTTCATATCTTAAGTTAGCATCTTGAGCAGCTATCTATCAATTTAAAGTGAAGTTGTGTCACATCTCGTCACACCAAGGCTCCCTGTGATCCAAGGGTCAGATAGTGTCATCCTGAAATAAACCTGATTCATTCAATTTGATATGGCCAGGCAGCGAACTTGCAGATCAAAATAGCCATTCATTGAATTACAGGTAACTGTAAATTGTCCATACATTCTGCCATACATTGAAGTATTAGACAAATACAGATTTCATTGTGGAAACATAAACAGCATTAAGAATACAGTTGATAGATAGTAGAAGATTTTGAGAAATGCCCCACTTAGACATCTGTTAATTATGTTAAGATTTCTTGAACAGGGTCAGTTGTCACTGGCTGACAGATTTAGGCATGACCCCATCCTAACTTACAATGTTTTCTTGGCAGTGGGAATGATAAACATTCTGAGACAGGCAACTGCTCCAAATTCAGAGGGAAGTTTGTTACAACCTCTTACCGCAGATTATAGGATAAACTCAGAAGTGATTCCATTATTTTAACATTAATTCTCAAGGTGTGACTCACTGATAAGGCTGAGATTCATCACCCATTCCCCAGAAGTCCTGATCTTGGTACTGATTTTGACTTACTGAGTCACAAAGAAAGTAAGGATACATTGATAGGAGTGTGGAGCCTAAGTAAGGAGTGCAGGTTTGCTTACATGAAGCACATTGCTGATAATATCTGTGCATTAATAACTTTATAAAAATGTATTTCAGTTTCTTTTATTGACATTGTGGTATTTAAACTCATGTTCTTTTGGTTATTAGTTTAGATCTCTATTACACTACCAAACCTATATTTTTGGAAACAATTTTCCAGATTGTGCCAAGAATTGTGATCATGATCCACCAATTTTTCAAGCACAAAATGGCAGTGTAAATGACCCTTATGATGGGTCAAGCAGATGTACATTCAGTGAATGCAATGTTCCAACCAGCGATTGGTTTAAGCAGAAATACAAAAATTTCTGGAGGCCCGTTGTAAATGAAATCCTTTCATGTCTGTACCTGCTTTTGACAGGAGCATATCAGTTGTGTCACTCCCCAACTTCTTGCCTGCAGCCCTCCAAATTTTCCCTCTTCAGAAAATGATTAAATGTTCTTTTGAAACGCACACTCAATCTTCTCCCATGATACTATAACCAGTGCAGTCCAGACCCTAACTAAGTGCTGTGGAATAGAACTTTTTCTCATGCTGCTATTGTGTCTCATGGTTTTGAATACATCTATCTTATCTTCTATCAATCTTCTCTACTCCAAGCAAGTTTCACCAGTGTATCTATAAAAACCAAGTTCTTCACCCTTGGAACCATTCTCATAAAGCTTTTCTGTATTCGCTTTAATATATTTCTCAATTTCCTAAAATGTGCTTGATGGAATTGAATTCGGTACTTCAGTTGAGGCCAGTCCAGCATCATATAAAGATTTATCCTAACTTTCTTGACTGCCTCCATTTGTAAATCTCAGGATCCTGCATGGTTTAAAAACTATACTGTTACCTGTCCTGCCACCTTCATTGACCTGTGCAAATACTCTTGTGTCCTTTGTTTTCTGGACCCTCTTTAGAATTTCACTCATTGTTGCAAATTGCCTCTACTGTTCTTCTTAAATGGATTGCTTCGCACTTCTATGTGCTAAATTTCATCTGCCACTTTTCTGCCCATTCCATCAGCCCATCTGTGATCTTTTGAAGTTTAATGCAATTTTCCTTACAGTTCACAATACTGCTATGTTCTGTGTCAGCTATAAATTCTGAAATTCCTCTTCATGTCAACGTCCGAGGCTCCACTTTTTATCCATGGGGGTCAGGAATGCCGAGCCAGGATATTTTCCAACTTTTCCAATCTGACCCAGGAAATATCGACACAGGAATATTCTGGGGTGATTGGGGGTTTGGGGGTAAACGTGGAAAGAGGGCAGTGGTTGCAGGCTGCAGATGTGGGCTCGATTGAAGTCCCATAGGAGTAGGCAATAATGTGGAGTTGAGGCCGCAATCTGATTTTATTCAATGACAAAGCAAGGTTGAAGGTCTGAATGCAGAACATTCCAGTTTCTATGTCATCAATAATCTGTCAAGTGCCTTGCTATGACTGCACTGATATTAAACCAATGATGGGTGCGTGAGATTCGTAACATGGGGAGCACAACGAGGATACCTCATGGGTAACTGATTGAGGAATCAACCAATGGGATAGATGTTACATTCTGAGAGCCATACTAACCTTTGTGGCCAATCTATTTAGAACAAAGAAAGTACAAAGAAAATTTACAGCCCAGGAAAAGGCGCTTCAGCCCTCCAAGCCTGAGCCAATCCAAATCCGCTGCCTAAACCTATTGCCCAATTCCTAAGGATCTGTATCCCTCTGCTCCCAACTACTCATGCCTCTGTCCAGATGCACCTTCAATTAATCTACCGTGCCTGCCTCTACTACCTCTGCTGGCAATGCGTTCCAGTCACCTACCACCCTCTGTGTAAAGTACTTTCCACGTGTACCCCCCCTTAAACTTTTCACCCCTCACCTAGATCGTGTGACCGCTCATTACTGAATCTCTCACCCTGAGAAAAAGCTTATCTTTATCCACCCTGTCTGTACCCTTCATAATTTCGTTGACCTCAATCAGGTGCCCCCTCAATCTCCTTTTTTTCCTCATGAAAACAGTCCAAACCTACTCAACCTCTCTTCATAGCTAGCACCTTGTATACCAGGCAACATCCTCGTAAACCTTCTCTGCACCCTGGCCAAAGCATCCACATCCTTTTGGTAATGTGGCGACCAGAATTGTACACCGTATTAAATTTAAACTTTCCCTTAGCTGTAGCCTAGTATCCAGTAATTATTCTCAGCTTCAGGTGTGGATTGTACCAGTAACAGCCAATGCCTTCCCTGTGGTGCTGCTGCCATTCACTAGAACTACCAACTTCTGATTACCTGGCAGCTCTTGGTTGAGCCTTGATTCTGCAGGAAGGGTACGAATGGTCAGTGGTGTCTGAGCAGTATGTGATACAGCCAATTTTCCATAAAAGAGGTGGCACTGGACCAGCTCTCCAGTTGAGGAAAAAGACTGTGTTTCCTCAGTTAGATACTAGCCACAGACTCTGTCCTTGACCTGACAAGTACACCTTCTGTTCAGCACTGCAGTGTTCAGTTATGCCTGTTAGAAGGCCACCTTTGAAGTAGTCCACATGCAGCCGCACCACACACATCTTTAGAGAGACTATCGCATAAAAGTAAGTTTATATGTATCTCATGGCACAATGATATGTTATGGGACTCAGCCAGGAAATTAAAGCCTTCCTCACAAGTGTGTATCATCCCATAGCTCCCTGAGAAGTATGACAGATAGTTCAGGACGTTAAGGTTTTGGAGCAGGCTGCCTATTAGGGAAATATTTGTAACAATCCAGTTCAGAGAAATGGTGGTGTAGTGGTCATGTCACTGGACTAGTGAAACCAGAGTCATGGGCTGCCTTTGAGATGTGAGCTACAATCGAGTCAACAGCTTTGAAATTTGAAATAAATTAATGAATACCAAATCTTTAATTCAAAGTTATCTTCAATGAAGATGCCAAAAATCTAGCATTGATGGTCATAAGAATTCACCAGATTTCCTTTACAGAAAGAAATCTGCCATCCTTGCTTAGTCTGGCCTATATGTGACTCCAGGCCCACACAGTGTTGTTGCCACTTACATGCTGACTGAAGCAGCCTACAAGAAACTGAATTCAAGGAGAGTTATGGATGGGCAATAATTGCTGACCTTTCCAGCAAACATGAAATAACTTTTTAAAAAATTCACAACAAATATCAGTAATAAACAGTTAATTGAAACTGAAGTATGCACTTGTGGAATATTATGGCTGTGTAATCGAACTGTGTATTGTCAAAAACAAATGACTTCTAATATGTGTTATCTACAACTCTGTGTACATAAACTAAAACAGCAGCAACTGGGGATAGTTCCTAGGATTTTCTTGATCTGCTTTATTAACTGCTGAACACTGATGAACATTCAAGGAGCTCTCAATCTTTGTTTCAGAGATGTGTTTCCTCAAGGCCTGCCTGATGAATATGCTTTTGTTGCCACATTCAAATTCCGAAAAGCTTCACGAAGAGAAGACTGGTACATCTGGCAAATTATTGACAAATATGGGATTCCACAGGTATATTGTCACATGTTTATCTTTCATTCAAGAATGATTTCACTCAGAAAAATTGGATGACTGGGGAATCCGAATACAAAAATTTACTTCAAAATCCTTGAGTTATCAACACATTTCACCAATCTAAATTAGATCTCTCCAGATGGTGTTTAACACCATAAAATCTAATGTGTTCTAGATAGAATGTTCTCTACAGAACAATTCCTTTTTCTTGAGTTGAGTTAAAACTCTTTCACAAGTATTTATTGTATGTACTTCCAGTAAGTATACATTGATGTGTGCTTTCTGGTGTAGTTAACAACTGTGGAGAAATATTGTAAACAAATTGCATTGGAGAGTTAAGTTTGGATGGAACTGAATAAATTGAGAAAATTAAAAGATGCTGAGGTTACATTGCTAGGGAAAGTTTCAATCTTTGCTCTAGGTATTAAGGATATTCCAGGAATTATGTTAAATTCGAAGACACAAGGCTAGAGCTAAGAAATAGGAGAGAAATGGTAAAATGTACTATATGAATGACAGTCCACTAAAAGATACAAATCAGATAGAGTGTGAGATTTGAGTACACATCACAAAGAATATAAGGGTAGCAATATTGAAGATTTTGACCATCTTAAGATAGAGTGGAATAAAAATAACACAGGATATTGAATGTCTTTTTGGAATGCATCCCAGACTGCTTTCAAGAATAGTATATTCCTTTACCCTGAGAAATGATGTGAGCAGAATCGTTATTAATACCATACTGTGAATATTTGTATAGTCTGTTGATGGATCTTGCTGTAACTTTGATTTACACTCTTTGGTGATCTTAGAGTGAACTGGAGACAGAAGTTAGAGAACAATTGGAAATAGGAACCAGAATAGAAATGATGGAAAAGGATGCAGCGAAGATACAAATATAAACATGCTGGGCTGGCAAAAGACAATGCTCAACATTAATATAAATTATCTAGCCCAGTTTCATCGTGGAGAACTTTAGCAAGCTGGTAAACAGATGAGAAATTGAGAATCTTTAAGCTTGTGATGGCCAGTACAAATTGCATTCATACAAACAGAAATGGTGAGCTCTGTTAAATAATTGAGAGGGTCAGAAGTCATACGATACCATCTTATAGTCCAACAGGTTTATTTGAAATCACAAGCTTTCAGAGCACTGCTGCTTTGTCACCTGAGAGCTTGTGATTTCAAATAACCCGTTGGATTATAACCCGGTGTCATGTAGCTTTGTTCACCTCAGTCCAACACCAGCACTACCAGATCATAAATAATAGAGATTAAAATAAGTTGAAATTTAAAAGTGAGGCATATGTTAATGTTACAGCAAAAATTTACTAAAGATGCTCAGGAAAATTGAAAAGCATGTAATTACAAAGTGAGTCGAAAAACTAGCAGATAATCTTTTAAAAAAAAAAGTCAGTGGGGCTTTTATAACCATGCAGAAAGAAACACAGTTAGACAGAGAATTGGACTATCCTTCCATGTTGTGATGAAGAAAGTCCTTCATACTATTCACCATCTATCAGAAATGTGATGAAGTTACAAAATTATGTCTTTCCTTCTTTAAACTGTACTCTCTGTAGTCCGAATACAATTTGTAAGCTGGTTTATTTGTGTAATTTCAACTAAATATACCTTGTAGTAAACTGACAGGATTGGATCAGTCATCCACTTTATAACATACCTCACCAATAGGTGAGTAATGGAGACAATAGACAACAGACAGTAAGTGCAGGAGTAGGCCATCGGTCCTTCGAGCCAACATCACCATTCATTATGATCATGGCTGATCATCCACAATCAGTATCCTGTTCCTGCCTTATCCCCATAACACTTGATTCCACTATCTTTAAGAGCTCTATCCATCTCTTCTTGAAAGTATCCAGAGACTTGGCCTCCACTGCCTTCTGGGGCAGAGCATTCCATATATCCACCACTCTCTGGGTAAAGAAGTTTCTCCTCCAAGTCTGTTCTAAATGGCCGACACCTTATTTTTAAACGGTTCTGGACTCACCCATTAGTGGAAACATGCTTCCTGCCTCCAGAGTTTCCAATCCTTTAGTAATCTTATATGTCTCAATCAGCTCCCCTTTCATCCTTCTAAACTCAAGTGTATACAAGCCCAGTTACTCCGGTCTTTCAACATATGATAGTCCCGCCATTCCAGGAATTGACCTTGTGAACCTACGCTGCACTCCCTCAATAGCCAGAATGTCCTTCCTCAAATTTGGAGACCAAAACTGCACACAATACTCCAGGTGCGGTCTCACCAAGGCCCTGTACAGGTGCGGTCTCACCATGGCCCTGTACAGCTGCAGAAGGATCTCTTTGCACCTATACTCAATTCCTCTTGTTATGAAGACCAGCATGCCATTAGCTTTTTTCACTGCCTTCTGTACCTGCATGCTTGCTTTCATTGACGAATTACAAGAACACCTAGATCTCGTTGTACTTCCCCTTTACCTAACTTGACACCAAAGCAGAAAACGACACATTTATCAACATTAAACTGTATCTACCATGCATCTGTCCACTCGCTTAGCCTGTCCAAGTCACCCTGTATTTTCATAACATCCTCCTCACACTTCACCCTGCCACCCAGAAGCTTCAAGCATCTGACAACCAGTATAAAATGTATTCATATAAGTAGAAATGGTGAGCACCTTTTTAGTAATAAAGCATGAAACTAGGTTGATATTTATAAGTGAAGCATATGACAACATTATGAACTAGTATATTTGCATAATTTGATCCAAATATATAAATTGACAGGATTGGATCATCGTCCATTTTACAACGTATCTGACTTGGTTTTCATTGCAATTAGAGGCATGTTTAACAGCTAGATAAATAGTGAATTGAGCACACATGTCTAAAATCAAGTATCATGGTCAAGGAATATGGAACTGTGTCCTAATGTGAGTGAAAGGATTCAGATGAGGAAACATGGAAACATAGAAAATAGAAAGAACAGTAGGCCATTTGGCTCATTAAGTCTACCATTCAACATGATCATAGCCAATCCTTCATCTGAGTACCATACTTCCACCCTCCCCCCAGAACTTTGAACCCATTTAGCATCTAGCAATCTCTCTATTTCTTTCTTAAATATATTCAGTGATTTTGTCTCAATGCACCACAACCTTCAAGAGAATTCCATAGGTTCCACCCCCCCCACCCCCCCAACCAACCCCTGAATTGAATAAATTTCTCCTCATCTCAATCTAAATACCCTATTGTTGTACCATAAAACTATCAGATTTATGAGCATAATTAGGCCATTCGGCCTATCGAACCTCCTCCACCATTTGATCATCACTGATATGTTTCTCAAACACATTCTCCTGCCTTCTCTCCAATAACCTTGATTCCCTTAAGAACCAAAAACCTATCTATCTCTGTCTTACATGCAGTCAATAACTTGGCCTCCACAGCCCTCTGTAGCAATGAGTTCCACAGATTCACCACCCTCTGGCCGTAGAAATTCCTCCTCATCGAAGTTCAAAAGGGTCGTTTCTTTGCTCTGAGGCTCTACCCTCAGGTCCTAGTCTCTCCTAATATTGAAAACGTCTGTCCAGACCTCTCAGTATCATGTAAGTCTTATCAGTAATGGGTTGAAGGCTTAAGGACCTCAGGCAGGAAGGCAGAGTTGATGTCGAGATGAGATCACCCATGATTGTAATAAATGGTGGAGCAGGCTCGAAGGGGTGAATTGCCCACTTCTGCTTCTAGTTCTAATTCTTCTGAGTATTGTGCATCCTGAGAGAGTGGCCCCTTGTTCTGAGATCCTGGCCAGGGGAAAGATCAATGCTGCATCGTCTGTCCAGCCCTCTCAGAACTTCATAAAATTCAATGAGACCTTTCTTATTCTTCCAGTGAATGCAGCCCAGTTGACCTAAAATCTCCTCATATGACAGGCATGCCAATCCAGGAGTCAGCCTGGTGAACCTTAGTTGCACTTCGTTGCGCAAAGTGTGCCTTTGATGAAGAGATCAAAACTGCATAAAAGTGCAGGTGTGGTCTCACCAAGCCCTGTTACACTGCAGTAAGGTTTCCATGCTCCTGCACTCAAACTTTCTTACAATGAAGGCCAACATACCATTTGCATTCCTAACTGTCTACTGCACCTGCTTGCTTGCATTCAGTGACTGCTGTACAAAAAACACCCAGATTCCTTTTTTACATCAACCATTCCCAATCTATCACAATTTAAATAATTCTGTTCTTTCCCACCAAAATGGGCAGCATCATATTTATCCACATTTATGCCATAAATTTGCAGCTCACTCAACTTGTCTAAATAACCTTGAAGCCTCTTTATGTCCTCACCTATTACACTCAACACCCTCATTCAAATTGTTGGCATATATTGCGGACAGCAGCAATCCAAGCATTGATCCCTTTGGGACTCTACTTTTTAATCATCTTCTACAACAACGACAATTGTTTTAAAAGGGTTGAACCTTCAATAAACAATGCTCCTTTACAGATGGAACACCCAGTGATCTGTCTCCTTACATTATCCAGGTTTCCATCCGATTAGATGGTGAGAACAAAGCTGTGGAGTACAATGCGGTTGGACTGAGGCAAGATGCTGTGAGGACCGTTTTCAGAAACAAAGAAGTCAGCAGCTTATTTGACCGCAATTGGCACAAGCTGGCCCTCAGTATTAAGTCAAGCAGTGTCTCTCTCTACATCGACTGCAAACTGATTGAAACGCTGCCAATGGAAGAACGGGAGAACATCAACATTCGAGGGAAAACCGTGATTGGCAAACGTTTGTATGATAGTGTCCCAATTGATGTAAGTCATGTCATATTCATGATACAAATGAGAAAATAAAATGAAACCTTAGCTTACCCAGCAGTGATCAATAATTCAATTGGAGTGTGTCCATTTTCAGCTGCAAACCGGTGCTGAAGGGTCCACTGTGGGCACATATTCCGATCTTGTCAGGAATGTATGCACTTTTGGTTTGAGCTTC
The DNA here is from genome assembly GCF_004010195.1 of Chiloscyllium plagiosum. Classification (NCBI taxonomy): domain Eukaryota; kingdom Metazoa; phylum Chordata; class Chondrichthyes; order Orectolobiformes; family Hemiscylliidae; genus Chiloscyllium; species Chiloscyllium plagiosum. The sequence goes on from NC_057713.1 coordinate 24,491,500, forward strand.
ACTGTAATAACATGACACCTGTCTTTTGTTGGCAGTAGGTACTTGTGTAAATTGGGATGTTAATGGCTGCTTCTGGTTTTTTTGCCAAGTTAGATTACAATATGTGCCGCACAGGCATAGGCCAGTTTTCTCTGGCACACTGCAAATGGCCCTTAAACCAACATTTGAAGCCAAGTACTACGGAGTCCAGAGTAACAGGAAGGCTTTTGAGGGCTCAACATATTTGGCACATTTTCTTTGGGTTTGCAGCCAACTGCACAAGATTCTTACATCTGGTATGTTTCCCTCATCCAGAACTAGTGCACGACTACCACACCCGATCTGAATTTTGATCCCTTGCTTGAAAGGAAAATCATCTGAGCATGCCGGTGAAAATACTAAATTATCTTCTGTTGTTTCAGGGTGCAGATTTGCCCTTTCTTCCTTTCCTGTCTGACTGAAGAGTTGTTTAACAGATTATTTTTTAAAAAAGGGTATTCTAAATGAAAATATTTCTAACTGGCAAAAATGGCTTTGAAATATGCAATCTCTGAGAATCTTGCTAGTATGCAGTGCAGAAAATAGATATCATTTAGTGAATGTTAAAGGAAATGTTTATAGGACTAGATTCTCACTGCATCAAAAAAGCCTATTCAACCCATCTAGCCTCTGATGGATCTGTGAAAGAACAGTTATGCTTCACATATGGAATCATGGAAACCTACATCACAGAGTTCACTGCTCTTTGATGAGAATTGAATCAGGTTGAGTTGTGAGGTTCAAATACTCAGCAGGCATTAGAAAGCTGACATAGAACATAACACCAGGTTATAGTCCAACAGGTTTAATTGGAAGCACACTAGCTTTCAGAACATCGCTCCTTCATCACCTGATGAACGAATGGTGCTCCGAAAGCTCGTGTGCTTCCAATTAAACCTGTTGGACTATAACCTGGTGTTGTGTGATTTTTAACTTTGTACACCCCAGTCCAACACTGGCATCTCCAAATCATGACATAGAACATGACAGAGTGGAGGGTAGAAAAGAACTGGATTCAAACTAATTAACAATATCCAGTAATCATTTTGTTAAAAAAAGTTATCCGTTTTTACTTATCTCCAGTTTGACCTTCAACGGATTGTCATATATTGTGATGCCAAGGATGCAGAACTGGAGACCTGCTGTGATCTTCCCAGCAACCCGGTGAGTGAGAAATAACTGCATGAAAAAAAAAGATGGTCCTAAAAGCATTAAAGCTAATTTCATTCTCTGCTCATTCCTGACGAAGGGCCTGTGCCCGAAACGTCGAATCTCCTGTTCCCTGGATGCTGCCTGACCTGCTGTGCTGTTCCAGCAATAAAGTTTCAACTTTGATCTCCAGCATCTGCAGACCTCACTTTCTCCAGCTAATTTCATTTATCATGCTCAACTTCAGAAAATATGCTTTCAGTAAAATAATTATCTAAAATGACTTAGCCATGCTTTCAGTTGCACAGCCCTAATCTTTGGACATTATGAATATTTTCATCCTGTAGTAATCTCAATTGTTTATTCTTTAATGGTCTTTACAACCAACTTTTCCCAAACTTCCTCTCTGTGTTCATTTCTATCTGTTTGATTTAGTGAGAAGTGCTCCTCTACATTAAAGATTTTATACACATATAAGTTGTTGGTTAGCAAGTGTTATGATATTTTTCTCAGTTCCGTCTTTGTCTCACAGGTACATTGCACTTTCTAGTAACGTTTGCTGCATATCAGTCAAGTTCAGAACCTTTGCAACTATCAATTACTGATGCAGACTAATACACCTAATGTCAATCAAGCTGAGATCAGTGGACTTATTGTAAATCAGTAATTGAATCTGGGATCTTGTAGACCTATATGGTACACTACCACAGCGAATCATTTACATCAACAATATATTTACTGATCAATCTAAGGAATATAACAAGGTGATTGTCGGAAGTGTAGTCAGACACTGAGCTGGGTTTTAAGGATGGTATTAAAAGAAAAGAGGGTTTAACCAGCAGGGAACAAAAGGGTAAAGTTACAGAACTTACAGCCTACGCAGCTATTGACAAAGCCATCAGTGGTGGGATAAAAATATTTAAGATCATAAGAGGCCAGATTTCTTGGCAGAGTGAAGCTACTTCAAGAGTTGAATGCAATTTGTCAGTTTTAAGCTCAGTGTGGATCAAAAATCAAAGTAGATCAGAAAGTGGAGGAGTAGTGAGGAGCTGGAATTTTGTGCAGATCACAGGCAGCAAAAATCTGAATAAGCTGAAACACATATAGATTGGAAGATGGCCAGGAGAGTATAGGAATTTTAGAATCAGGAGATGCCAAAGACTTCAGGGTTTTAGGATGAATTGAACTGAGTCTGGGAAATGTATGTGCAATGTGAACTTTGATAGTATGTATCTTAGAAAGAATGGTGTGGTCATATGCTGAGCTCAAGCTCAAATAGAATGTTAGGTTTGCAAAACATTAGCTTCAATGTGAGACAGTGGTCAAGGAAGAGGATTGTGCTGGAGGTGAGGGTAATTTTACCCATGAGATAATGAATGGCATGATTGGTTGGAATAATGATTGAGAGTGAACAGAGTTCTTTCAAAGCACTTTTGTGTTACCCCTGTCTGTATAATTGGTTAAATGTAACTTGCATTGATATGCATTTCAAGTCACTGGTTCTTACACTTTTTACCACTCATTACCATTTCTTTCTCTTGTTCCCCAGTGTCAGATTACTCTTGCCACACAACATCCTCATTTGGAGATCTTAACAACACCACAACCACCTGCTGAAGTTGACAGCACAAAGACCATTAACTGTTCCTGTCTTAAGGGAGAAAAGGTACTACAAGTGATTAAATGAATGATATAATTGTCATTATTTATTACATCCAAGATTAAGGAACAAATAGGAAATTCTGGAAATGCTCCTTAGGTCTGACAGCACCTATAGAGAGACAAAGTTTAGTATCACGTTGATGACATTTTCATCCAAATGTTGATCATGAGTTTTAGTTACCTAATGTTGATGGTGACATGTAAAGTATGTGGGAAAATAGACACAGCTTTGTTTTATTTCTACATTTGTTAAAGGAACCTAGGAGGTTGAGAGGTGACCTGATAGAAGTTTATAAAATAATGAGAGGTATAGATAGAGTTAATGGTAGGATGGGAGATTTCCAGACTAGGGGGCACATTTTTAAGGTGAGTGGAGAGAGATTTAAAAAACAACATGACCGGCAACCTTTATACATTGAGGGTGGTTAGCATGTGCAATGAACTTCCAGAGAAAGTGATGGATGCGGGTGCAATTATAACATTTAAAAGACTTTTGGACAGGTAAATGAATATGAAAGGTTTTGGAAGGATAAGAACTGGGGCAGACAAGTGTGACTAGTTTAGTTTAGGATTATGTTTGGCTTGGACTGGTTAGACCGAATGGACTTTTTCCATGCTGTGTAACTCTATGACTCTGAGTCAATGGCAAATGATTAAAACAAGTTGACCACAAGAAGATTGAGCTTCTATGTGTCTGCTGCGAAAATTGCTACAAGTTCAACAAGCTCTAATGTTGCTGGAATTGATCATGCACTAAGTTAGCAGTTTCCTACCAACTCTCAGACCTGGGTTTAAATTTAAGTCTGACTAATGCAACTGAAATTTCCACTTATCTGAAGAATGGTTAGCTTGAAACGTTAGCTCTGACATCTTTCCACAGATGCTGCCAGACATGCTGAGTTTCTCCAGCAATTTCTATTTTTGAAGTTTCCTCTCACCATCTCTGCTCCCTTTTGTTAAATACATTTAAATAGGTTTCAAGCAAGTTTCCTTTTATTGCGTGGATTCACAGTGCACAATTAATCAAAATGTGAGGCAAAAACAATGCAATGCTAGTTAGTGTGACTGTAGAAGAGAAGAAAATCTTAATAATACACAAGTCTTTCTTTCAATTCAATTTATAATACAAACCATCAATATAATTTCTGGAAAAAAATTGTCCCCAGGATTTTATATTTCTACTTTAAGATCTCATGCATACAGGAAATATAACATATGGTAATTTTTCAAAAGTGTATCCACTATAAAGTCAGGTATTTCATGAAAATTCTAAATCCCAAATATGTATCCCATTGCTTAGGTCAAAATAAGATACACTGACATCAATTTGACATCTTCATTTTTTTTTTTCTCCTTCTTCACATTAAGAATGTGATTACCATGAATTATAAGTTATAGTGATCTCCCGTTTCCAATCTTGTCAGCTGGTATGCTAATAGTAATGCCACGTAGTTATTCAATTCAATGTTTACCTCATATCAATATAGACCTTATCCTTTGTTGCACTGTCTGAAATTAATGTTTAAAATAGGTCTAGAAACATCATTTCTAATTAGTTCTTAGAACTTGGAATACTTCCTTTAAGTAATATATTTTAAATAAATTCTATCTCAGGGTGGATATAAGAAAATAATGCAAAGAAATATACTTAGGAATGATTTCTGTTTTGCATTTCGCAATATGAAAATCATGGTTTTCTGCTATTGATTGCAGGGATGAATTAGCTGACATCCTAATTCAGGAAGAGCCGAGAGTCAGCCGCTTAATGAATATTTTTCAATCTATGGAAAGTTTATTCAAGTTGATTCTACCAAGATAGATAGATTGTTTTTAAAAAATATCAGATGAACCTGGAAGAGGACAGTTCACTACTTGTTTTATTTATAGACAACTTAATGGGGAAAGCTCTTGAATCCCATAAATAATCCTTCTCAAAACTATCAACGTAATTAGCATAAACTGTTTTGACTCAGTGGTTCTTCACTTGGGCAGATGTTGTCTATTCAAGTCCCACTCCAGTGTTAAGTCCAGGTGAACATTTTACTGTTGGATTGAGGAAGTGTGAGAATCATTGTTTTCTTGATAAGATGTTAAAGATAAGATATTGAGAACACAAAGTATGTTTTAAGTATGTAAATAATATATTTTTTATTATTCAATGGATGTGGGCTTTGCTGGCAAAGATTTATTGCTCATCTTTAATATACCCAAGGGCCAATAAAGGGTAAACCACATTACTATGAGTCTGCAGTCACAAATGAGCCTGACGAGTTAAGGATAGAGCAGATTTCCTTCCCAAAAGGATATTAGTTAATTTAAGTGGGTTTTTAGAGAGAGAAAAAAAGTGATTTAATAGTCTCTTTAGGCTAGCTTTTACTTCAAAAGTTTCAATTTAATTTTAATGATACCATTTTCCATGGAGTGATTTGAACCTATGTTACTAGAACATTAAACTGGGATTCTTAGATTTCCAGTCCAGTGGCATTACCACTATGTGACCAACTCCTGAATATTTTCAGTAATTCATCAAGAAAATGTAATTTTCTCTGCATTGAAAACAATCCAAAGAAATATTCCCAAAAGTTAGGATTCTGAACCTATCTGGCCTGATACTTGGCCAACTCTTTCTAGATGAGTTGTGCATATCACTATTTTTCTGATCATTGTTTTGATAACTCAAAGTCATTATGATGTCGATGTGATGTGTTTTTAATATTTGTTTCTCAACAGCAACAGTTCTGACTTCTATGTCTTGTAATTCTGACAGGGTGATCGTGGTCTACCTGGTTTTGGACACAGAGGTCCAAAGGTAAGTTTGGATGGAAAGGGTCAAGAATGTGACTCATAAATATTTTAAAAGTTATGCTTGCATTTTGCTTGATAATACTGCATTAATTTTTAAAGAAGATTTCTCTCAAAAGTTGTTTTTTCCTCCTGGGATGGGCAATTTGGAGAATCACTGGACCAGTGGTTCAGAACCCCAGGCCAATCTTTTGAGGTATAGGTTTGAATCCCATTATATAAAACATTTTAACTTGAATTCAATTTAATCAGAAATAAAATGCTAATCTAATGATGACCATTAACAATTGTTGATTAAAAACCCAGTTGGTTCAGTATTGTTTTTTAGAGAAGGAAATTTGCCATCCTAAATTGATCTGACTAACACATGACTCCAGACCAAGTGAAAGAGTCACACAACATGGACATAGACCCATGCGCTCAATAGATGAAACTAATAGTATTTCTCTTTATGTTAACATAATCATAGATCCCAGAGTCTAGTAATTTTGGTTCACACTGCATCACATGAAGGAACAGAAGATTGCATTGGACACATCAAATCATATGGGCTCTGAAAGCATTTTAGTACTAATGCTGAAAGCTAGACCTAGTCACTTCCCTCACCAGTCTGTTTCAGTTGGCACTCCATACTGGCTTCTGTCTCAGAATGTAAATGATTGTTCAGTATGTTTGAGCCTCAAAAACAGGATTAATCTAAACCACTCAATTACCCAATGAATGAATCTTTATTAAATTGATGAAGGATGAAATATACATGCCAGTAATAACTTCACTGATGTCCTGTTTGGGTTCCATCTCTTGTTCTAAATTACATTACCATTACAGATGGTGAGCTAACGCCATGCAAAGTGTTAAAAGAGGCTAATCTTGATGACAAAACAACATTCAGTCCAGGAACCTGAGATAATAAAATCAAGTCAACAGAAGTCAAAGGAAAATCCCTTTACATGCATAGCCCTCTTGCTTCCATTGAAATATTGAGGCGAAAGCCAAGTTTGTACACAACTTGTATGGAAAAGTTCCGGAGAAAAGGAGGATTTTTCTTTTAAATGATAAAATAACACGAAACCTAAATTTGAAAACTCTTACTTATTGTAGTAACATTGCTTGTTGAAACCATTTGTCACTTCTGTTTATGTACAGACAGGTTTCCATCCACTAAATGATCATTAATTGTGTCAGTCTCCACTGGGAAGATGTATACAATGATTGATACAAATAAACCAGTGATTAGTTGCTCAACTATTGACTTGAAATTAAAACTGTGTGTTAATCTCTTGTTGGCAGGGTGAACCCGGCCAAGTAGGAGCTGATGGTCGCAAAGGACAAAAAGGAGAACCTGTAAGTATTGATTTGTTGAAGAGAATTTCTAAAAGGAACGCCATCTGTTGTTGGCTTCCATAAAACTATCTCGAAGCTGTCACTCTTTCACTCTAGTTTTAAAGTGTTAGTTAAATTGTCATATTACAAACTCTGAGCTAAACTAAACCATTCACTACCTTCGAGCCTGCGCTGCCATATTTGCTATCTGTTTGTGTTTGAAATTCAATGTTCATATCTATCCCGATAATCCTTAGATCCCTTGCCTAATAAGAATAAATCTAAAACTGGCTTAAAACAATTTGATGGTCTCGCATTCCTTGCCACCTGATGCAGAAAGTTCCACAGTTGTAGAACCTTCTGAGACAGAAAAGAATTCAACTCACCAAACCTAATTTTAAAACAGTGTCCCCTGGTTCTGGACTGACCCACAAGCGAAAACATCTTTCTCATACCCACCCTGTCAAGACCATTCAGAATCCTACGCACTTCAATCAAGCTGCCCTTCCCACTTCTAAATTTCAGTAGGAGCAAACACAGCCTGTCCAAACTATCCCGTTTATTCCAGATGTCAGTCTAGCAAACATACATTCAATGTATTTGCATGCTGCTTTAAATAAAGAGACTAAAACTGCACACAATATTTGAGATGCTGTATTACCAGTACCATTTATAACTGAATCATATTGTGGTCACTGATACCTCGGAAAACCTTTAATCAGACATCCTTGACTAATTCTGTCACATTACACAATATCAAGTGTAATATAGCCTACACTCTGATCAGTTCAAAAACAGGCTGCCCAAAAAATGTTTGAAATGCTGAAAATGTAAAGAACATGTGAACATGGCTCAATCGGGTGAAAAAGAAAATGAGATAGCTATAATGGGATCAGACAGCCTGAGTTGACTTTTTAATCAATAAAACAGATGTGTTGATTGTTTACTTTGTAAGAGTCTTATGTAATATTGCTGACACAGACTGGTCTGCTGATATAATAAGTTATTGATGTGTTTCATTGTTTTATGAATATTTGAAATCTTCAGCACATAGGGCATAATTAGGATCAATAAAATAATGGAAGTGTGCAGAAGCCATTCAGACCATCATTTCTGTGTCAGCTTCTTGTTAAAGTAGTCCAAAAACTAATTGCACAACCCTTTCAATACTCCAAGGCCCAGCATCTTCCTCTGCTTCAAATATTCTCCAATTATTTAATTAAGAGGTGCAATGATCTCTCCCTTCCTGTTGAACAATTCCTCCCCCATCTTAATTAACTATCTCTGTTAAAAATAAAATATTCCTGACTCTCTCATTCTCATGTTATTACCATATTCGTCTTTAGTTTGTCTCAAAACTTGAAGTAACAATAAAGTTAGTAACAAGATTATGCACTGGTTTTGGCTGATAAAATAGTGGCACCATGGTTCTCAGTCATTTTAGATATTGCAATAAATGCAATTACCTAAAGTCTGTCTACAGATTGGTTGCCTTAAAGTATATAAAAGTGGTTCAAATTTCATGACATGTCAATTAAATAAAGTAGGATGAGAGGAATACTTATTTTTGGTCACTGGAATAAACAAGAAATTCTCAAAAATATCACACAAAGCACCTAAAGGCATTGTCATTGTAACTGTCCTGTCCTTTTTCTGATATAGTAGTGATGCTATCATGAAAAGAATTATCATCAAATATAACACAAATCTTTGCCAAATAAATGATTCTTTGCTCAATTCCTTCAAATGAATTGCTCAATTTCTAAAACATTGCTAAATCAGCTGAATGAGTCTTTATCCCTCACAATGTCATCAGTAATTGTTCCAATTTTGTCTTTACTCACAAGACAAAATGACTTTTATAAGAATGCTCCTTCAACCATTTTCTCGTTGCTTCACGTCTTTGTACATCTTCTTGTTTATCCCCTCTCAAATCACATTCATTCAAAATGGGGGAGATATACAACGGGGCTTTTCAGCAGAGGTGAGGTGGTGAAATGGTGGAAACTTCAGTTTTATCTACCTATGCCATATCTGCAGATTCTGATGTTGTCCCAACCAAAGTTACAGTGGGATAAATCCTGTGAAAGTTCTAGGAATATATGTTTGATAAATTCCTTCCCTTGAAATGAGGCCTTCAGAGACTGAGAATCACCTCAGCAACCTGATTAGCAATCCTTTAACTATTTAGATTGTTTTATAATATAATTGAGAAAGAAGGAAGAAAGTTGTATCAGTTTGACTGGGATACCTTTTTCAATTTATAATGTTGATAGCAGTAAGAGGAATATTTTCTAATAACACTTTTTTAAATTCCAGGGTCTAATAGGCTATGATTCATGGGAGAAAGGTGAAAAGGTAAGACAGATTATTTATTGAACTGGGTGGGTACGGGGAAGCCATTAATAAGCTATTGTTGGGGACCGAATTGTGCCTGCGCATTGGAGAGAAGTTACAGAAAGAAAGTATTCGTAATTGGGTATAAACACAAGGCTGAAAAATAAGAATTGCATGTAATTATAAAAGCACCTGCACCTTGCATATTCCCTTTTCTGTGGCTGTTGCTAAATGATAGAGTGTAATTCCTGTGTTGATAGATTCCTTTATTCCTTTCCTAATTAAGAATGAAGGCGCAATGGAAAGATTAATACCCTTGATAAAATAAAAAATGCATTATAACTTGCTGATCGTCTCTGTGTAACGAATAGCTATTAATAAGACATTTGAGTAAACAATTAGTATCCATTAGTAATTCCAAAACCTCCTGACATCTATTTTGAGAAAGTAGTGGTGTAGTGGTAATGTCACTGGACAATAAATCAGAGTACTCAGCCAATATTTTGGTGATGTGAGTTCAAATTCCATCTTGGTACATGGTGAAATTTCAACTCAAAAAAAACTCTGGACTAGAGAGCTGGCCATGTAACCACTGATGATTGTTGTTAAAAATACCCATGTGATTCATTACTTCCCTGTAGGGAAGGAAGTTTACTGTCCTTACCTGGACTGGAAGACATGTGACTCTGGGAGCTGGTCATGGATGTCAATAAGCCTCAGTCCAATCAGGGGGGACAGCCTTTGGTTAGGGGATTATGGCCCAATAAGTCAATGGCCAAGTGGTCAGTATTGGAATCCTCTTTCCATCAGAGTTGAGGAGTCAGATGACTGGCACACATCTTGACTCTTTCTGACCTATTATGGGCTGTTTTACTTGTGGAATTATGGAAGGTGGAAATGTGGAACAGTTGGTGAAGGCTACAAAATAGCAAGCAATCAAGTCGTCTGTGTAGTGTGAGTGGTGTCGCAAGTTGGGGTGAGTGAGAGAATGTGTTGCAGACACTAGTGTGAGTGGTTAAGCATGGGAGGTGAGTATGGTAACAGAGATAAAATGGGTGTGAGAGAAGGTGAAGTCATGCACACCGTATGGAGTGGAGAAAGTCATTGACCGTATTCCAGCCTTGCTGAGCATTCCTCCAGATTGCTGAGAATGCTGTCCCCTGAGTGGCAACCTCAGACCAGATTAACCTTGTCTAGTTTCACAGCTTCTACTGCTGCATCCAGGGGCTGAGAAAGTCCTATCTCAGCACCTTGTTATCCAGCAAGAAATCTCAGGCGACGCCTACAAAATGAGGCACTGATTTCCCCGCCTGCTGAACCTGGGACACATGTCAGGAACTGTGCAGTGCAGCTCTGCACTAACAGTGCTTGTCCGGGTACATAGTGATCTTTTAAAGATGGTGCAAGCACCAAGCAATTCCAAGATTTCTAGAGACTGCTGAGTTGTTCCAAGAATGGCACATGTTAATAAGAGGTGGAAATTGGACATGCTACTCCCCAGTGGCAATGGCAGTTAAAGTGGCAAGTTTGATAAGATTCGGCAAGAAAACTCTGTTGGCCTCATGGTGGGAAGCACTTGACCAAACTCTATACTGCTTACACTTAGTTTTAAGAAAGCCTACGATCCAACCCATTGTGTATCATCAAATAGAGAGCAGACTGTCATAACTGAGGTGGGATGCACAACCTATGAAAGAGATGGGCCACAGGATGTTTGGATGTTTGATTGGTCATAGTGTAAAGATACTGGGACCATTTGGGACTATGATGAGGAGAATTTCTTTCACCCAGTCAATGGTGAGCCTGTCGAATTTACTACTACTGAAAGTGGTCAAGGACAAAATATTGTATGATTTCAATAAGGAATTGGACTTATAACTTAACAGTTATAGCATTCAAAGAGTTTGGAGGAGGAACTGAAACAGGCCATTGAGTTGGATGATCAGCCAAAGGATCAGCAGGTTCAGAGGGCCAGATACCCTTCTCCTGCTTTTATTTTCTGTGCTTCTATGTTTCTATGAGGGGTGAGGGTTGGAAGGAGGCTTTATGTCTTATTTTGTTCTTAAATGAAAGTTGGACACAGTGCAACAGAGTGCACAGAAGAAACCTATTCAGCCCATCACGCCTTTGCTAGATCTTTGAAATTGTGAACCAATTAGTGCTATTTCCTCTCTTTGGCCAGAGCCTTGCAAAGCTTCTTTTTCAAGAAGATTAAATACATTTTGGAAGTTATCATTATTTTTTATTTTACTTTGTTTATTCATGGGATGTACGTGTTGCTGGCTAGCTCAGTATTTATTGTTCATCTCTAATTGTCCAGAGGGAATAGTGAAACATAGTGGGAACTGAGTGGGGGCCTCTCCAAAAGCATATGTAAATGAGATCAGTTTTAGTTTATAAAGTGTCTGACTCCATGTTCACTTCTGAAATGTGGATAACCTCTGTCTTTTTTCAAACTAGTACGGCATGAAATGCTTTACTCTTGGTCTCTTCCTTCTGTTACTCTGGAGTTTGACCAGGGCCCAACCTTAGCATTGCCTTGTCACATTTGCTTTGTTGAAAATTAAAAATGGCTTGGACACAAATAAGGAGTATATCTAAATTCTAAGGAATACTTGTCGATTCCACCAATTTGTCGGAATATCTTCTGAGATTCATTGGTATTCTGTTGTCTTGTAAGATGATGCTTTGCACTGTGTTTGTACCGATGGTATTAGCATGTCTCAGAACCTTTGAGTTCAGTGACTTTGTCATGCCAGGAGATGCCAGAAGAAGATCTGAGATAGTGAAGGTGTGAACTGTTCAGCTTTTTCTCCTGCCAAGCATGTTTTGTTCAGATTTCAGTGCTATGGAGGAATACACTGATGACATGGGCTTGAGAGACTGTTCTCAGTCAGGTTGCTGCTGTTCTGCACATTACAGTAAGCAACCCCTAACACTGGAAAAACAGACCAGGAAAGGAAGCAGAAGTAGTACTTTAGAAATGCAAACTATTGTTAATGGGGCCAAGTGTGCACTATTTATTCTGATTATAGACACTAGGATAGCTTACATTAAGCTGAAAAGTATTAATAAACCACAGAGAAGTTTCATGGAATGAAAGAGTGTGAGAGTAGGGAGACGTGTTAGGACACTGATTGACAATGACATTAAACTGCTGCACCAACCTTTTTATCATTCTTTGAAGATTTAAACATCCCTTCATCAATTAGGATTATGCAAATTCTTCAGGAGCCAGTTAAAATATTTACAGTAATTGACACTGGGACTCCTAATAGCAATGCTGACTGAGTTGTTCTGGCTGGCGTCACTTACAAGCTGTTTTTAACATTGAAAATAATTCTGGCCTGATATATGATGCTCAGACTTGTCTGAATGCTCTTAATGTCTCCATGTTCCTTCATAAAATGTATAAATAAATCTTTAATAACTCTAATTCAATCTAGTCATTTTGGTGTTGCTCTATAGGACCTGACTAACTAAAGATTAAGCATCAATTTGGTAGCAGTCATGCCTTGGAAAATGGTGGTCCCATCCCAATTTTAAAACTTGATCATAGATATCTGGACGAATGTGCTGAGAGACTGCTGCACTGTCAGAGGCTGTGTTGTTTAAGTACGATTATACTAAGGCCAATGTATCTGTTCAATTGGTTGTGGAGGGTTCAAGGTTGTAGAGTTGAAAAGAGGTATTCGGCAATCACCCTTAGACCAAAACCAATAGTCGTGAGTTTTCATTGGATTTACTGTTTGTGTGATCATTCTATGTTGAAAATGTGTTGCTGGAAAAGCGCAGCAGGTCAGGCAGCATCCAGGGAACAGGAGAATCGACGTCCTGAAGAAGGGCTTATGCCCGAAACGTCGATTCTCTTGTTCCCTGGATGCTGCCTGACCTGCTGCGCTTTTCCAGCAACACATTTTCAGCTCTGATCTCCAGCATCTGCAGTCCTCACTTTCTGATCATTCTATGTGAAAATTGTCTTCTAAGTTTTTCTTCATCTAAACAGTTTCAAAAATATTTCATTGGTTGTGTGGTGCCTCTGTCCTACAAAAGTGATAGAGTGCTTGGAGGAGGAAAGTATCTCATGAAATGTAAATTCAATTGATGAAGTCTGAAATTAAAAGTCTTCTCTCAGGAATGGTAACCATGGTACCATTAGGATTGTCTTTATTGTAAAAACCTGTCTGGTTCACTAACATCCTTTATGGAAGAACAATTGTACTTTGACAGGGGCAGTAGAAAGTAAAGACTGCAGATGCTGGAGATCAGAGTTGAGAGTGTGGTGCTGGAAAAGCACAACAAGTCAGACAGCATCCGAGGAGCAGGAAAGTCGATTTTTCAGGCATAAGCCCTTCATCAGGAATGAGGCTTGTGAGGGGGAGTTGAAGTGTTCAGCCACGGGGTGGTGGGGTTGATGGGTGCAGGTGTCCCAGAGATGTTCACTCTTAACAGCTTCCCCTTCCAATCCTCCCATTTCCACCAATCCACCAGGCACCTGCATGGGACCCAGCTATGCCTGCCTTTTTGTCAGGTATGTGGAACAGTCCATCTTCTGCAGTTACACTGGCACCAACTCCCCAACCTGTTCCTCCACTATATCGATGACTGTATCAGCACTACTTTGTGCTCCCATGAGGAGGTTGAAGAGTTCATCTACTTCTCCAACACCTTTCACCTCGACCTCAAATTCACCTGGACCATCTCAGAATCCTCCCTCTCCATCTCCATCAATTGACTAACCACATACATCTACTACAAGCACACCAACTCCCAGAGCTACCTGGACTCTACCTCCTGTAAAAATGCCATCCCTTCCTCCCAATTCCTCCGCCCCATCTGTTCCCAGGATGACCAATTACACCTTAGAAAATCCCAGATGGCCTCCTTCCAAGGTTGCAATTTCCCTTCCCACATGGTCGACGATGCCCTCCAGCACGTCTCCTCCACATCCCGCACTACCACCCTTGAACCCCACCCCTCCCAACACAACAAGGCCAGAATGACTGTATCATCGACCACGTGGGAAGGGAAATTGCGATCTTGGAAGAAGCCTCCGCACACGTCGCAGCATCCTCCACCACTTCAACCACCAACTAACGGACCCCACCACCAGAGATATATTTCCCTCCCCACCCCATCAATGTTCTGGAGACACTATTCTCTCCGCGACGCCCTCGTCAGGTCTACGCCCCCACCAGCCCACACCCCACTCCAGCACCTTCCCCTGCCAGTGCAGGAAGTGCAAAACCTGCGCCCACACCACTCCCCTCACCTCTGTCCAATGCCACAAAAGATCCTTCCACATCCGACAGAAATTTATCTGTACCTCCACCAGTGTCATCTCCTGTGTCCATTGCACCCGATACGGTCTCCTCTACATCATGGAGACTGGACGCCTACTTGCAAATCATTTCAGAGAACATCTCTGGGACACCCGCACCAGCCAACCCCACCGCCCCGTTGCTGAACACATCAACTCCCTCTCCCACTCCATCAAGGACATGCAGATCCTGGGCCTCTTCCATCGCCAAACCTTTACCACCTGAGGCCTGGAGGAAGAACGCCTCATATTCCACCTTGGGAACCTGCAACCTCACAAGATCAATGTGGATTTCAACAGTTTCCTCATTTCCCATCCCCCCACATTATCCCAGTCCCAAGTCACCAACTCTGCACCGCCCTCCTGACCTGTCCATCAACTTTCCCACCTATCAGCTCCACCCTCCTGTCCGAACTATCACCTTCTCCCCTACT
>NC_057713.1:24506557-24528048 GCF_004010195.1 Chiloscyllium plagiosum
CAGCAATCCCCAGCCCACAAGCCTCATTCCTGATGAAGGGCTTATGCCCGAAATGTCGATTCTCCTGCTCCTCAGATGCTGCCTGACATGCTGTGCTTTTCCAGTACCACACTCTTGTTTTTGATAGAGGCAGCCTATAATTCAGCTCAATAGACTTGCTGCCAAACCTAATGAATTTTAATTATTTATTTAAACTTAACAAGACAACTGCCAATTATGATGCCCAGCCACCCAATGTGTTCTGAGGGTGGAAATACAGTGGACTAGCCATCCAAACCTATTTTGTATGTTCCCCACACCCATCAAATGCATGGCCAGAGAGGGTACAGTAACCCTGTGAGCCTCCATGTTGATCATTAGCAACATTTTAAATTTCTTTTCTGGAAGGGCCAATGTTTTACATCTTTCAGATCCTCTAATTTTCTCTGCCTTATACTTTAGCATCTTGATGCATAGAAAATCCATCCCCAGTAGATTGCCTTTAGTTGTTAGCAGAATGCAGATTAAAATGAGAAACAAATTTCTGTCAAATTGGAAGTGTGAGAAATTGATGATGATAATTGCTGTTCAATGCTAATTTTCCATGTTTGTTTGAAACAACCTCGGATCTGAAGGTACAAATTGCACAATTGCATCTCCCGGAGTATTAGGCATTCATATATTTTCCAGCAAGTAAAGGATGGGTGTATCAAATCTGACATGAGGACGCTTTCCCTCACACAAAAAAGGATGGTAGTACACCCAGAAACATTCTTAAACAACGAATGGATAATATGTAATATTTAAGATGAAACTGATGTTCCATTCGTCACAGAAGATGACAGCTGGTTGTCAGGGACAAGTCATTGTTTGAACACTTCTGCCACAATTTAGTTTAAAAAAAACAAACACTTTTTAAGTGCTTCTGTGATATTTGGACTCAGTTGCTGTTCTTTTGACAGTATGTGGAACAAGAAAGATTCATTTCTGTCAATCAACTGTCCTAACCAAAACTGGCTATTTCCACGCTTCATATTTTTGACAGGGCCACATACTTTAACCACATTGAGACACAATAACAGATAATTGTTGTTCAGATGTACACAAACAAGCCAGAATCAGTAGTTATGCATCTTAACTACACAGAGCCTTTTGACCTTCATTCCTCATTGTGGGATTTCTTTCAACAACATTTTTTACAGCAAGAAATATGAAAACTAGTTGTTCTTTGGTGGTAGCAAGTACATGGATTACTTTTATGATCTGCAGCCTTCAGGGCACATACTGATTGTCCACTCTCTCAACGGACACACAGTGAGAGGGAGTATGGTATTCTAATCAGATCCTGGGTGAGATCCCCAATTCATTATGGTTCCAGGAGGGACACCCCAAGATGTTAAGCACCCAATGAGAAGGGAGTGAACTGACTCCCCATCTTTATTCACCAGCTCCTCATCTGTCCGAAATAAAGTTAAATTTAAAAGGAATCATAAGACCATAAGACATAGAAGCAGAAATCAGGCCATTCAGTCATGGCTGGTAAGTTTCTCAAGGAGGAGAAAGTGAGGACTGCATATGCTGGAGGTCAGAGTCGAGAGTGTTGTACTGAAAAAGCACAGCAGGTCAGACAGCATCTAAGGAACAGGAGAATGGTTTATGTTTCGAGCATAAACCCTTCTCCTTCCAGAATTTTCTCCTGGCCTCTGGAACCGCCCAGATGCCATTAGCCATGCCACCGCTCCTTCCACGACTGCCAGGGTGATTAATGATGTCACTCCATCCCCGCTGCCACCAAACGGCTCGCAGCCACTGCTGACTGAGATCGCCATCCACCCGACCACCTCTGCAACTGCCCAAGAAGACTACCACCGCAGGATCCAACGCCACCGCTAGATTCACCAGCACTGGCTGATTCCTGATGAAGGGCTTCTGTCCGAAACGTCGATTCTCCTGCTCCTTGGATGCTGCCTGACCTGCTGTCCTTTTCCAGCACTACACTCTCGACTCTGATACATTTCTCAATCCATTCTCTTACTTTCTCCCTGTAACCCTTGATCCCCTTGATACTCCAGAACCTATCTATCTCAGTCTTAAATATACTCAATGACCTGGCCTCCACAGACTTCTGTGGTAATGAATTCTATAGATTCATCACTCTCTGGCTGAAGAAGTTTCTCCTTATCTCCATTCTAAAGGGTATTCTCTTTACTCTAAGGCTGTGCCCTTGGGTTCTAGTCTCTCCTACCAACGGAAACACCTTCCCAGCATCTACCCTGTTCAGGCCATTCAGTATTCTATATGTTTCAATTAGATCCCCCCCCCCCCCCCCTGCACAAACTACTCCAAGTGTGGTCTGACCAGAGCCTTATAGATCCTCAGAAGTACATCCCTGCTTTTACATTCAAGTCTCTCAAAATAAGTGCCATCATTGCATTTGCCTTCCTAACTACTGACTCAACCTGCAAGTTTACCTTGAAAGTCCTAGACTAGAACTCCCAAGTCTCTTTGTACTTCAGACTTAGAAATCTTTTCCCTATTTAGAAAAAGATCCATGCCTCTATTCTTCCTACCAAAGTACATGACCTCATACTTTCTCACTATGCATTCCATCTGTCACTTCTTTACCCACTCTCCGAGCCTATCCATATCCTTCTGCAGCCTCTCCACCCTCTCAATGCTACCTGTCCCTCTACCTATTTTTGTATCATCTCTAAATGTAGCCAGAATGTCCTCAGTTCCTTCATCTAGATGTATGATATAATTTGTTGATGCATAATTTGAAAGGTCGTGGTCCCAACACTGAGCCTTGTGGAACACCACTTCTCACCAGCTGCCATCCTGAAAAGGATCCTTTCATCCCTCCTCTCTGCTTTTTATCAGACAGCCAAGCTTCTATCTATGCTCGCACCTTGCTTCTGACACCATGGGCCCTTATCTTACTCAGTAGCATCCTGTATGCAACCTTGTCAAAGGCCTTCTTGAAGTCTAGGTAGATAGCATCCAATGGCCCCCCTTGGTTTAACCTGCTTGTTTCTTCCCCAAAGAATTCTAGTGTATTTGTCAGGCATAACCTCCCCTTGATGAAGCCATGCTGACTTTGCCCTATTTTACCATACACTTCCAAGTATCCAGAAATCTCATACTTCACAATGGATTCCAGGATCTTACCCACAACTGAGGTTTGGCTAATCAGTCTGTATTTTTCTGTCTTTTGCTTTACTCCCTTTTAAACATTTTCCAGCCCTCTGGGATCCTCCCTGATTCTAGCAATTCTTGGAAGATCACCACTAACACCACTGCTATCTCGTCCACTATCTCCCTTAGAACTCTGGAGTATAGTCCATCTGGTCAAAGTGATTCATCCACCTTCAGGCCATTCAGTTTTTCTAGCACCTTCTCCTTGGTGGTAGCCAGCATACTCAGCTCTACCCCCTCGTTCTCTTAATTTTTGGGGATATTACTCATGTCTTCCACCGTGAAGACCGATGTGAAGTAATTATTCAGTTCCTCAGCCTTCTTCCCCTCTAATATCTCTCCAGTGTCACTTTCCTGCAGCCCAATGTCCATCATATATCCAAAGAAACTCTTACAGTCTTCCTTTATATTACTGGTGAACTTACCCCCATATTTAATCTTCTCCCTCCTCATTTCTTTTTCCGTTGTCCTCTGTTGGTCTTTGCAAGCTTCCCAATCTCTGGTTTTCCACTGCTCTTTGCCACATTATATGCTTTCTCTTTTGCTTCATTTTTTTACCAAAAAGGCATGCCATAGAGGCACGATAACTGGTTAATCAGGTGAGTTTGTAAGATATGTCAAAAGCTCTTGCTTGGAAACCCTTGTGAAGCTCAAATCAGACAAATTACCAAAAAGGGGTAAAATTCAGCCCTTTGATATGATTCTCAAAGTATGAATCCATGAATCTAATCCCTTGTGTACTGACCCCACTTCAAATTCATTAACATGTCCATGGATCATAACCCTGGGTCATAGATGGCTATAGTGTAACACCTTAACAATGTCACAATGTTCTTGATCAACCTCACCCTCCCCGCCCCCCCCCCCCAACCTCCTGCAGATAATGCTTCCAGCCAGAATCGACCCCTCCAGCCTACTATGACATTATGCGTGCTCACCTTTATCCTTTAAATTACCTCCATCACCATCCTCTTCCCCACTTCAACACAAGCCTCTGCTTCCCCCACTAACTCATGGACTGGACACACATCCTTGGCTTCCTGCTCAACAGCACCACCCTTTGACTGTACTGAGGATTAGCCCTGACCTATTATTCAATGTGGCCTTTTGGTTGAACAAATATTTGCCACTCAGACAGCTGGCACATGTTGTAGGTGTGAGATTGAGATCGCTGCATGCTGTAACAAGATTTCCCCAATGCTGGATGCATCCCAATCGATGAACACAATAAGAAGCCTGTCTGTGTATCTGTGCAAACGAGCAATGTGGCAGCCCTCATAGCCTTCAGATCCTGAGAGAGATGACAAAAGAGGGATGCCAACATGTTATCAGATATGCCACAGCATGGCAAGGCAAGGCATAGATGTCGCAAACATACAAATAGGCATTAAGAAAGTGTGTGGTAAACAAGCAAGCAAGTAGTTCTGAAATGCAGCCTGATCCAAACCAATGCATAAAGTGCTCTTGAAACAGTCTTTCAGTTGCTAGTTGCTGATTAACGTGCATTTCCTAAGCAGTTCTGAAGAAGGGTCACTGGACCCGAAACGTTGATTCTGTTTTCTTTACACACATGCTGCTAGAACGGCTAAGCTTTTCCAGTATTTCTGTTTTTGTTTCTGTACTTCCTAAGCATCCTGCAAGTGGGTTAGAGAGGAGCCATGAGAACCCTGAATGGCTCACAATTTTCAGATGGCAGTGTCAGTGGATGAGAAATATGTGTGGCCAGTGCTCATAGATCATGTTCTGAGATACTGGTAACCAACATGGATAGCAATTAGTTCAGTATTTTGTCTCTTTCCCTCTCTTCCAATACTATGCCTTGGTACAGCATTGATGACCATGGAGTTGCATGTTCATATTGCTATAGAGGTGTGGATCATCTTTGTTGGTGGCACATACATCCAGATTGTGAGGCTCTCCAGAAAGGTCATTCTTTGTCTACCTCAGCCTCTTGCAGCATAGATATTGCCCAGCAGCATCAGACTTCACAAATCACAAGTTCTTATTACATTAGTTCAAGCAACTTCAACAGTCGCTTCCCAGACTTAGCCAGTGACATTGTTGTGGTTTCAGACTTTGCTTGCACCTCTTTGTTGGTTGTGTGATTTTTCCAACATAGTTTCATTATTTTCCTGAGAAACTATTACTCTGTACTTCACTTATTCCCTGCATGTTTTGATGATTGCCCAACATTTGCTTTCACATGCCAGACCTAAGGGAGACAGCGTATGATGGTAATGTTACTAACTTTGTTATTCGGAGAGTCAGGCTAATATATTAGGGACATGGGTTCAAATCCCATCAAGGCATGGTGAACTTTGTATTTAATAAAAATTTGGAATAAAGATCCAGCCTAATGCCGACCATGTGTTGCCTGTCGTTTAAAAGAAAATCTGATTCACTAATGTTTATTAGAGAAGGAAATCTGACATCCTTACTTGGTCTGGTCCAATATGTGATTCGAGATTCACAATAATGTGGTGGCTTGCCATCAAGTCCAAGTCCTATGAATGAATTGAAGAAAACAAGCTCTGATGTAGCATGCCAGATAGTCAGCTTTGTTCTCACGGTTATTTTTGTGTTGCTAATGTTCATTCATAATTATTTTTAAAATGCGTTTTTACCCATTCTAATTCCTTATTCCTTGTTAACAATCTGCCTGCTGACAAAATTTGTTGACCTGTTTTGCTTTTCTTCTTCAAAGTTGATAGCAGAGGTCTTGCATTTTGAAAACTACAAGACATTCTGCTTTCCAATAATTTTGCCCAGCTTTTTCATCTCATTTTCATTCACGACTCTCTTCAAAATCTCTTGCAGTTTCTTTTCAGAGTAAGCAATAAGAATAGTGTCATTGGTATTTCTTATGTTATTAAGGTTGTTGTCTTCAACTAATAAGATCTTCAATCTCTCTAAGATGTTTTCACCACACAAATCAAATAAGTCTGGGGCAAAACCATATCCCCATCTGATCCATCCTTGAAACTTCACAAAATTGCTGAGACCATTCTCAACTTTTATAATTGCCATTTGATCCCAATGAAGATTTCTTATTATTCTAAGATTTTGGGCAACAAGGTCAAGAGATTCTAACACAGTCATCTGTTGTTCATGCTTTGCTATGGGGTTGGTTCAGTTGGTTGGATGGTTGATTTGCGAAGCAGTATGACTTTGATTTCCCTTGTCAGCTGAGGTTACCATGAAGGACTCTCCTCCTCAACCTCTCTCTTCGCCTGAGACAAGTTGACTCTCAGGTTAAATCACCTTCAATCATCTCTCTCTGTAATGAGAGAGCAGCCCTATGGTCTGGAAAGACAATGGCAACTTGACTTGATTCATGCTTTGCTTTATTAAATATCTTAATCAACAAAACTCATGAATGCATCTTTTTTCATCTCTATAGCTCTTTCTGATCATAGTAGGTGTGTCTTAAAGATTAAAATTCTGAAATTTCTGACAATACTGTGCTAATGGTCCTATTCATTGTTACTTGTAAAGGATCTTGGTAGTGTGATTCTTGGTGAGTGTGAAGCCCCGGCTTTCTAGGAAGGCCATGCATTTATTTAAGTCTTCATTTACTGTCAAACTTCACTGAAGGTGAGGGTCAGTTCATCCATTCTAATGTCCTCTAAACCTTCAATTTGTACGCTAATTATTTCATCTGGCTCTTTGACATTATTGGCCCAGAAAGTCTGAGCAAGATCATTGATCTTTTTAAAAAAAAATTATCTTCTGATATGTTCTGCCCTGTAACTTATTGGACACGACCATCCTGTTATGAAACAGAAAGGAAAAATTTGAAAATATCACACCTAGCAGTGGAGTGGATCAGCTTGATAACTACACCCCCTTTATCAGCAGTAACCATGATGTTTACTACGATATAAATGTCCACAGTTTCTGTAAAAAGCTAAACCTGTGAGATATATGTTAGGTAACATGGCAGGTTGAGAAATAGTGTCAGGTGGGTTAGGAAAGCAGCTGGAAGAGGATGGCAGGTGTGTGTGCAGTTATGGTGCCAGGAGAGTAAGGTTGTGTTGGTCATTGATAGATTAAGGGGTAGGGTGGTTAGTGGGTTGGGAATGCAGGGTACCAGTTGGTATTGTAGACAGGGTTCCAGTTTGTTTAGCATCATAGATGACTAGATGGGTTAGTAGGGTAGGATACTTGGTGTGTTATTACATCAGGTGGCAGGTAAGTGAAGGATGTAGGGTGCCAAGTGGGTGAGGTCAGACTGGCAAGTAGATTAGGGCATACATCATTAAGTAAGTGAGTGAATCTTGAGAGTAGGCTGAATAGTCAGATTAGGGATAGGTGTTGCGCCTGTTGAGGTTGGATTGTGGGAGGCTGGTGTTGGTTGATGATGGGGAAGGGAAGGGGTGTCGTGTATGGTCAGAGGAAGCCAAAGGAGAGTCGGGGGGCATGTTATGTTGATGGTAGGGTGTGATGGGTTGCGTGAGTGTGCTTAGCTCTGGCATAGGAGGTTTGAAAGACTGGTATGCCAGGGGTATGTTGGGTACTTGTGAAGATTTGGCGGAGGAGTTACAGGAAATGAGGCTAGTTTTGGGTTGTTCAGATATTGGAGGGGATATGCATTCAGTTAAGATGGATTTGGTCCAGAGTGGCTGGTTAGAAGTATGTAAGACTGGGGAAGGGAAAAAGAGTGCCAGTAATAAATTGCGTGCTCTGTTTAGCAATCACTCAAGATTTAGAGCCGGTATAATCTTCTAATTTTTACAGTGTAACTATTGAGGCAGAATCTTGAAAAATCTCTGATTCCCAGGGGCTTGCAGATGCAAAGAAATTTCACTTTCCCTAGTACTTTCCATGCAGTGAGCTGCATTGGGATTTTCACATGATCACGGTACAGAACCTAAACTGCAGAAATGACCCTCCAGCAAGGGAACTCATTTGTTTTCATCTTATTTATTGCTGTTCTTACTACACTTTTCATAATCTTTGGACCATATTGTTTTCTTAATTTCCTTGTCTGTTCTCCTCAAAAACATCTTGTAAATATGTGATCCATCTTTCAAGTATTTGAGTCATTTTCCATGATAACTTCCCCGTATTTCCCTGTGATGCATCTGGCAGACTTTCCTGTGATTTCCCTAATGACTTGATTCATTGTACTTGAATCCATGTTTTAACTTTGATCTACCCCTTTCTATGTTCAGCTCCTTTCTCTTCTCTTCAAACCATTCTTGTTTGGTCTATTTCTCTGATCCTTGGTATTTGCACTAATCTATTTGCTTTACCTTCTTTCTGTCCTCCCACAGATCTAGTTTTTCATCTGGTCATCCATTTTTGTTTCTGACTTTTTTTAATTGGAATGCTTTTTTTTCATGATTCCAAAACTGATACTTTGAACATTTTGCATGTTGAATGTTTCTTTTTTTGTTGTCTTCATGCAATTTTAAGTTGTTTTGAACTTCCCTTGGAATGTTTCCTTTGAGTAGATCAGAAATCAGTGCTCAAAATCTAATCTGAGTAGTACAGTGATAGTTTCACTTCATTCATGTGTAAATCACAAAACCCTTTTTTTAAAGTTGCATTCTCGGGTTAGCTGTTAACAATGGTGATAGCTATAAAGCTATAAAGCTCCTTCATCCTCCTGATGAAGGAGCGTCGCTCCGAAAGCTAGTGTGCTTCCAATTAAACCTGTTAGACTATAACCTGGTGTTGTGTGATTTTTAACTCACTACTCAGATTAGATTTTGTGCACTGATTTCTGATCTACTCAAAGGAAACATTCCAAGGGAAGTTCAAAACAACTTAAAATTGCATGAAGACAACAAAAAAGAAACATTCAACATGCAAAATGTTCAAAGTATCAGTTTGCACGTTCTCCCCGTGTCAGGTGCTCTGGTTTCTCCCAGAGTCCAAACATGTGCTGGTCAAGTGAATTGGCCATGCTAAATTGCCCGTAGTGTTAGATGAAGGAGTAAATGTAGGGGAATGGGTCTGGGCGGGTTGCTCTTCGGAGGGTCGTTGTGGACTTGTTGGGCCAAAGGGCCTGTTTCCACACTGTAAGTAAGTAATCTAATCTAAAATATCTCATTGCAGAGAGCTTGAATTGTCTGCTCTAAGTTTGATTTTATGCAGGAATTTGTATTCTGCACTGAAACTTATTCATTATGACAGGAATGTCAGATGTTCAAAGTTGACCAAATTTCAGGTCTCTGCAGGATGCATGGTTTCTTTAAAGTTGAATAATAGAAGATTGCCAGCACTGGAAAATGATTCAGCAATTCAGGAAACTAGGCAATTTATTAGCAATTCCTTCACAAAGAATTTATGAACATCTTCACAAATGGAGTTATTCATTGTATCTCACACTAAGCATGTCATATTGCAGTAGGTACCACGTGGTTTCCTGTTTGCATAATTGCAAAAAGATTTATTAAACTTTGGTCCAAACAGAGTCTTTTTAGATAAATTAAAAGTAATCAAACTTGGCATAATTTGCCAATAATCACAGAGAAGTATTTTGGAGACACATCTCTGTGGTGCAAATATCAGTGCTTTGCAAATTTAACTGGTCCAACAGCTAAATGTAAAATAAAATCAAAATAGTCTGAATGCTGGAAATCTGAAATGAAAGCAAAGTGCTGGAGAATTTTAGCAGGTAGACAGAGAAATAGAGTCAACATTTTAAGTCCAATTACAATTGTTCTTTAACCTTTTGGGCCAGAGGATCTGAACAAGTCTGATTGGATTTGAAACTTGTTTTCTCTCTCCCAAGCTGCTGTCAGAATTACTGAATTTGTCCAGCATGGTCTGATTTTGTAATTGGTAAGGGAAGCGGGAATAAATAAATAGAAAATGTGGAAATACAAGTGGGGAGAGACCAAAAACAGATTGCCATCTCCCACTTTATACAAGAGCCCGAAGTTGAGATGTATCACAATTTGTGGAAAATGTGATGTTTTGATCTGGCAAGCTGTTGTATAATGATAATTACAGGTCGTTCTGCTATAATACACATTTCATCAACGCGAATTCACTGTAATGCGATTGACGAATTAGAGACGCTGCTTCTAAAGCATGAACATTTAAGACCTGTGTTGGCTGTAACACGATTATATCACCAACACTTTAAACATTGCTTCTAAAGTGCGATTTTTCTATAACATGGGGTTGCACAAGAATGCGGCCATTGCATTATAGAAGAACTGACTGTACTGACTAGGTCCATTGCAATGCACAAACTCAAAGTATAAAATGTGAATTCTGGTTTTAATCACATGAGTTCCAACAGAGATCACTCATTAGCATCAAGCTATGGGTGATATTTTTTTCCCTCTGTTCTCTCTCACTGTCCCAGAAAAGGATCACTAAGGAATATTTTAATATCTAAAAGTGTTACTCTAGCTGAAACCAACTAGGTTGATGGAAAGAATCATACCTTGGAGATTCTTGGAAAGGAAAAGATAGATTCAAAATGTGGATAGTTCGAGACAAAAATGTGCTCACTTTTTTAATTTCAGGGAATAATTATTGGTTTTCCTGGCCTACCTGATGTGGAAAGAGCCAAAGGCGAAAAGGTATAGATCTGAATATATGCACTTCTTCTGTGAAATAGTCATTTTAAACAATGGAGTTTCCAAAGACATTCAACCCCATTTGGTAATAAAGGCATGGAAAATCCTGACAATGGTTTGCATCCTCAGATTCTTCAAGTCTGAGCTGAAAATATTTGGTGTGTACAATAAAAGAAAATGCAGTGTAGGAGTGCACTTTATTTTACCTGGATGTTTTTATAATTGAGATTACATCCTTTCTATTCTATTGTAATAAAATGGGTCAAATTTTATATATTTTTCAAGCAATTCAATACTTCTTGAAAGTTTTGACTGAATTTCTAATTAGCAATTCAAGTAAAGTAAATAACAGGCAGTCATTTGTCTGTTACCCATCAGTAAGTTTGAGTTCTATCTCTGTACATCTTTACCTTTTTCAGTCTTTCCATTCCTTTACAAGGTGTACATAATGAAAATTTAGATCCTGTGTCTCCCCTTCTCTGCAGTTCTTTGCACAGTTGTGGGCACCTTGATACTGTGATTCCAGGACACACATCTCAATATAAAAGAAATGCACCCCACTCTAATCAGTTTGATTCAGTTGCCATCATTTTGCTTCTTTTCTGACACCGTCCTCCAATGTTTTAGTTGCATTATCCAGATTAGCACTCGTGCACTGCAGTGGGAGTGTTTCTGGTCCAGGTTGATCTTTGGATGAGATATAAAACTATATATCTCTTCAAATGGATTTTGAATAATAATGTTAATATTTGGAGAATAGTAAGAATCTCTCTTCATATCCAGTTAAATGTCTCACACTCGTAAAATCTCATTTCACCTTGATCACCATTTTCTGTTTGGGGATGTTACTATTGTGAAATCAGTGCCACAGTTACTTACATAACAAAATTCACTGCACTCCAGCTGTGCATTATTGAGTGAAAGTAGTCAGGGGTGTGGGGCGGTGTTGTGCTCATTGATCATCATCATCAGAGCCTTAACTTTGCTTTCTTTCTGGTTTCCAGGGTGATCCAGGTCCACGTGGACAGATAGGACCAATAGGCCTGAAAGGAGAAAAGGTAAGCATGAAAAATCCCACTGTATCAAGATATTCTTGATACTCAACATCTCAACATATAAGTATTTTGAATCAACAGTTGAGTTTGTTTCAGGATAATAGCTACTGGTGATAAGAGGACAGCTATTAAGTAGGACAGCTGTAATAGCTTGAAAAAACTAACTAGAGATTCGAAACTTACCATCAGAAATTTATTAAAATAAGACAAAGAACAGTGGATGCTGAAGATCTGAAATAAAAGCAGAAGTTCTTGGAGAAACTCAGCAGGTCTGGTAGCATCTGTAGAGAGAAAGCAGAGTTAATATTTCAAGTCTGAAGAAAGGTCACTGGATTTAAAATGTAACTCTGCTTTTTGTCCACAGATGCATTGAGAAGAAGGCTTTATGAACATTGGTCGGTTTTATTCTGTAATCTTACAAAATAAGCCAATAGGGAGTGGGGAGAACTTAAGTCATGATCTGAAATGTTGCTTACTTAACATTGTTTAATTTTATTTTGCCTCAATTGAGTACCTTCTGCTTTTTGCTTCATGTTCCTTTTTTTAATTAACACACTGCTGATCAAAACCATTTCACAAATGGCCAATACTCGAGGAAGAAGTGGGTGAACAATGAGGAGGCAGGAATGGAAATATAATTGGAAGAAAATGTAATTTTTTGCCATGGAACAAAGGGCCCATTCACTAGCAGACATCCTTGTGAAACTTGGGAATAGAGAAAATTTGTGTTTAAAACAAGTCAGCATTAAAATGTGCCTGTGAGGTCAATTGTATCAAATGATTACACAAAAAAAGCTGCTGAAAGGCTAGTCAGCCATCTGACCCTTTTTTTTGTACCAAGTAAGTTTCGGGAAGTTCTGTTTATTTGTACTGGCAAATTCCATTGAAAGTGCTGTGACAGAAATAAAGAGCCCACGGTTATGCAAACTGGAAGTCTGCTTTAACACTGGTTGTCACATATATTAGAACTTTTGTTTCTAGTGCTGCAGAAATGCAAGAATGAAACTTCACGTATTAACAAAATTTTCATTATAAGAAAGCACTAAAATAGGTCAACTTGGGCCAAAGTTATGTGAAAAGACAGGGATTCCGAGCTTTAGTATTTGGATGAGGCAGTTGATGATTTTTGTTCAGAAGTGAAACTGGTACTCAAGGATCCTACATTTTGTGACATCTGCCATATTGATGTAATTGTCAACAGTACTTACCTCAAACAGGTATCAATCCCAAAAGCTATGTAAATCCATCGAGCCTAATATCTATTTCACGTATCTTCCAAAAAACTTATGACACCTGACCATACTGCAGGCAGTTTCTTAGGTGCACATCAGACAATATTTTAAATGAACTGATGGCAGCTGTCAGCAAAGGATACAAGCACTTAAGCTGAAGAACCTAAAGGACAAGAAGAGCTCACTAATATTGTGTGTCACTGTCAGCCATCGGTCAGCACTATCCCAATCTTACCCTCTCTCCACTGCTCCCTACTCCATTCACAGTTGCTCCAGCACCATCTTTTACATTGACCTATTTTCATCCACCTCATGACCATCCCAATTTCCTCAGGACAGTTGGGAGCACACTTGTCAACACCTGGTGAAGAATGATGACCAATTATGTGTGATGCATTTGTTCAGCAGTTTGGTGTCCCGCTCCACATTTGACAATTGATATGTACCCAAAGACAGACAAATTAATCTCCAGGCCCAAGGTAATTTTGTGGTCATATTGTGGGTTGAACAAATGAACAGATGTGTTGTGAGTGCCTGGATTTCGTGGTGGCATTGACATGAAACTATTGGTAATGAATATGTTTTCTTCAATAAAACTGGCAGCTACATCTGGAGTTTGCATGTATAGAATAATGCAGAAAACCAGAAGTTGCTGGCAGTGATTCAATGCTTATCGAGAGATTTAACTGTTAAGGTTCCCTAACAACATTTCCAGAACAATCAGTGAATTCACCAAAAAAACCTCTATTTACATGCTGTTAGCTTTTGTTATCCAAAATTCTTGAAAATGAGGAGATCCTTTCCTTCCAGTTATTGTTGATATTAAACACTGAACCTAAAAGGTAAATTTGAATGTTGTAGGATTTGTTAAATTGTTCCATTATGATTTTTAAAATGCACATTTTTTAAAAAAATATAAATTTTTCAGTTTGTTATATTAAGATTTTAGCTTCAATCTTAAGCCACTCATAATCATCTGTCTTGTTGTATGAAGATTAAATGTGGAGGTTAAAGTGTTTTTAACTTCTTGGTGAGATGTTTGATTAGCTTCGACCCTATTTGCTGACATTACTGCAGTTGCATGTATGGACATTCCCTAGGTTTGGCAGCAGGTTAAATCTATAATCAGGAAAGGGACAGACGTTGATATAGAGTTTGCTAGATTTTTATGGAGAGGCATCTTATTGAAGAAGCAAAACATTACTGATTGTCTATCTTCATGGACAAAGTTTAAAAAATCACACCAGGTTATAATCCACAGGTTATTTGAAAGTACAAGCTTTCGGAGCGCTGCTCCTTCATCAGGTAGCTAGTGGGGCAGAATCATAGGACACAGAATTTATAGTCAGAGATCAAAGTGTCATGCAACTGATGTGATGTATTAAACAAATCTAGATTGCTGTTAAGTCTTTAATCACTTAGAATGGGGATACAGGCTTAGAATAATTAATATGTAAATCCCAGAACTCTTTTCAAGTCACAGTCTGGAGATAACTTAAGGTTTTATAAAAAAGTGGCAATTCAGCTCAGACAACACATTGAAGGTGTGACGTTAGAGTCTGTATCCTAGTTTGGTTCTATTTCTAAAGTAGGAATTTATAAAATGTCATAGGGACTGACTGACTAAAGATTATGCGCTTTTTGAAAATGTACAGAAATGCCCAAGAACCAAGGAATTTGTGGAAATGAGGAACTGAAAGAAATTAGTATTAAGATAAAGGTCACACATGAAAAATTAATTGAATTGAAGGTTGATAAATCCCTTGGAGCAGAAGAGCTACATTCAAGAGTTTTGAAGGAGATGGCTAGGGAGATAATTGATGCATTGGTAGTTGTCATAAATATAACCCCATTATTGAAGAAGCGATGCAGAGAGAAAAGGAGATCTATAGGTCTGTTAGTCTGATGTCAGTAGTTGGTGAAATGTTAAAATCTATTATGAAGAATGAGGTAAGCATACAATTTGGAAATAATGAAATAATTAGGTGACATCCTGGATTCAAGAAAGGGAAATTGTGGTTTTTTTTTTACAATGTTTCTTTTAATATAAGTGAAAGTGATCCAGAGGATGTGGTGTGCTTGAAGATTCATAATGTTTTGGCAAAGTCTCAAACAGAAGGGTAGTAAGAAAAATTACAATGCATGGAATTAGGGCTCACATCCTGGCATGGAGTATAAATTAGTTCATAAACTGAAAGTAGAGAAGAAGAATCAATGTGTTATTCTCAGGATCACTAGCTGTTACTAGTTGGGGTTCCATAAGAATCGATGTTAGGTTCACAACTGTTCACAATCTGTGTAAATGATTTGGATGTAGAGACCAAATCTAACCATTCCAAATTTGTTGATGACATAAAGCTAGGTGAGAATATAAGTTATAAGCACGGTACAATATTATCAACAGCATCAGCATGGTTTCATGAAGGGGTAATCATCCCTGTCAAATATGTTAAAATTATTTGGAAAGGTAACAGACATTATAGATAAAGGGGAACCAGTAATTTTAACATAAATGTGATTTCCAAAACTTGCTCAATAAGGTACTAACATAAGGCTGCTTAATAAAATAAGAGCCGTGTTTGATGTTGGGAGTAGTATGTAAGGCTGGATAGATGACTGGCTGATTGATAGTACATTGAAAGTTGGGATAAGAGGAGCATTTTCAGGATAGCAACCTGTCACAAATGGAGTGCCACAGGGATCAGTGCTTGGACCACAAATATTTAAATTATATATTAACAACTTGGATATATAAGTGAATGTACTATAGCCAAGGTTGCAGATGACACAAAAATAGTTGGGAAAGCATGTGACAAGGGTGAGATAAAGAGTCTACAGAGGGATATAGACAAGTTAAGTTAGTGGACAAAAAATTCTAACATTGAGTGTATAATTTGTGAAAATGTGAAGTTATCCACTTTGGCCTGAAGAATAGAGGAAGTGAATGTTATTTAAATGGGGAAAGACTGCAGAAAGCTGGATCACAGGATTTGGGATTTTGGGGAGCCTCCTGTATAATCAGACAATTCTAGTATTCAAGTTCAATGCATAATAGGGAGTGCAAAGGGGATGTTGACCTTTATTTCAAAGTGAATGGCATATAAAAATAGGGAAGACTTCGTAAAAGAAAGGCCTAGGAAAGCTGTTTTCTATTAGTAAAGGGATCAAGAACAAGAGGTTATAGATTTAAGAAAAGATGTAGAAATTGAAGAGGGGAGTTGAGGAAAAATGCTTTTACCCAGAGGGTGGTGGAAGTCTGGAACTCATTGCTTGAAAGGGTGATTGGTCGGAAACTCTTGCACAGTAATCAGTATTTAGATATTCACTTGCAGATGGAATTCAGCCTGGAAAAGTAATGCAAAAGGAAGTTGCTGGAGAAACTGTGAAGTCAGGCAGGATCTGGCATATATCCAAATTATATGCTTACCTCATTCTTCATAATAGATTTTAACATTTCACCAACTACTGACATCAGACTAACAAATCTATAGATCTCCTTTTCTCTCTGCATCGCTTCTTCAATAGTGGGGTTATATTTATGACAACTACCAATGCATCAATTATCTCCCTAGCCATCTCCTTCAAAACCAGTGGTCACAGGGACCAAAACATTCACTCTGTTTTCTCTCCATAGACACTTTTTCTTTGCAGCAATTTCTGTTTGTTTTTCTGATTTTCAGTAACTGCAGTTCTTTTGCTTTTTTGAAAAAGTGATGCACTTGGGGAGGGCTGATAATTCACAGGATCACATTATGAATAGCAGCATCTGAAAGGTATTGAATATCAGAAGGATGCTGGTGTACAAATTACGAATTCTTGAAGGTCGTAAAATAGGTAAATAAAGTGAGTAAGAAAGCATATTTATACACACTTATTAGCCAAGCTATACAAGAGCAAAGAGGTTATGCTGGAACTGTCTAACATTGGGTAGGCCATAACCAGGGTACTGTGTTCAATTTTTGCACCACATTATTAGGAAAGATGGAATTACACTAGGGGAGTGCAGAGGAAATTAACCAAAACATGTTTTAGGCTGGAAGGCCAAAGCTATGAGGAATTATTGGTTGTTTGATGTATGATGAGGTTGTTTACCTTTCAGGAACAAGAGTTGAGACAGGTCCTGATAGACATATATAAGATTATAACAGTTACAGGTGAGTTGGATAGAATGGCACATTTTCTATGAGAAGAGGGATCAATAGACAGAGGGCATAGATTTAGAACAGAGAACAATGAAAATTAATGCAGTGGAATAGGCCCTTTGGCCCTCCAAGCCTGCGCCGATCCAAATCTGCTATCCAAATCTGTCGCCCACTTTCTAAGGATCTGTATTCCTCTGCTCCCTGCCCATTCATATATCTGTGTAGATACTGCTTAAATAACACTATTGTGTCCACCTATACCACTTCTACTGGCAAAGCATTTCAGGCATCCACCACCCTCTGCGTAAAGAACATTCCATGCATATCTCTTTTAAACATTTTCCCTCTTACTTTGAACTCATGACCCCTAGTAATTGAGCCCCCCACTCTGGAAAAAAAAGCTTCTTGCTATCCACCCTGTCTATACCTCTCATGATTTTGTTGACCTCAATTAGGTCACCCCAGCATCTGCAGTCATTGTTTTTACCTTGTTTTCACCCCCAACCTCTGTCTTTCTAATGAAAATAATCCTAATCGACTCAACCTCTCTTCATAGCTAGCACCCTCTATACCAGGCCACATCCTGATGAACCTCCTCTGCACCCTCTCCAAAGCACCCACATCCTTTTGGTAATGTGGTATTATTGTATGCAGATATTGTGTCCAACTATAAAGTCTTATACAACTGTAACATGATCTGCCAACTCTTGTCCCGTCCAATGAAGGTAAGCATGCCATATGCCTTCTTGACTACTCTATTGACCTGCATTGCCACCTTCAGAGTATAATGGACCTGAACACCCAAATCTCTCTGTACATCAATTTACCCCAGAACTTTTCCATTTAATGGATAGTTTGCTCTTGAATTGGATTTTCCAAAGTGCATCACCTCACATTTGCCCAGATTGAACTTCATCTGCCATTTCTTTACCCAACTCTCCAATCTATCTATATTCTGCTTTATCGTCTGACAGTTCCATTCACTGTCTGTGACTCCACCAATCTTAGTGTCATCTGAGAACTTGCAAATCAGACCACCTATACCTTCCTCCAGATCATTTATGTATATCACAAACAACAGTGGTCTCAGCACGGATCCCTGTGGAACACCAATAGTCACTGGCCTTCATTTTGAGAAACTCCTTCCACTACTACTCTCAGTCTCCTGTTGCGCAGTCAGTTTTTTATCCATCTAGCTAGTTCATTCTGAACCCCATGCGACTTCACTTTCTCCATCAGCTTACCTTGGGGAACGTTATAAAATGCCTTACTGAAGTCCATGTATCTGACATCTACAACCCTTCCCTCATCAATCAACTTTGTCACTTCCTCAAAGAATTCTATTAAGTTGGTAAGACATGACCTTCCCTGCACCAAAACCATGTTGTCTATCACTGATATGCCCATTTTCTTCCAAATGAGAATAGATCCTATCCCTCACTTTCTTCTCCAGCAGCTTCCCAACCACTGACATCCAGCTTACTGGTCAAGAATGACCTGTAGTAGCCCTGGTACCCTCCTTAAACAATGGGACAACATTAGCAATTCTCCAGTCTTCTAGGAACTGACCAATGTTCAAAGATGTTGCAAAGATATCTGCTAAGGCCCCATCTATTTTCTCTCTCGCTTCCCTCAGTAACCTGGGATAAATCCCATCTGGACTTGGGACTGGTCCACCATAATGCCTTTTAGAAGACACAACACTTCCTCCCTCCTTATGCTGACTTGAGCTAGAGTAATAAAACATTTATCCCTAACCTCAACATCCATCATGTCCCTCTCCTCTGTGGATACTGATGCAAAGTACTCATTAAGAATCTCACCCATTTTCTCTGACTTCACGCATAACTTTCCTCCTTTGTCGGTGAGGGGGCCAACCCTTTCACCAGTTAACAACTTGCTCCTTATAAATGAATAAACGGCTTAAGGATTTTCCTTAACCCTGTTTGCTAAAGATATTTCATGACCCCTTGTAGCCCTCATAATTTCTCATTTCAGATTGGTCTTACATTCTTGATATTCTTCCAAAGCTTCATCTGTCTTCAGTCACCTAGGCCTTCTGTGTGCTTCATTTTTCCTCTTAGCTAGTCTCACAATTTCACCTGTCATCCATGGTTCCCTAATTATGCCATTTCTATTCCTCATTTTCACAGGAACATGTCTCACCTACACTCTCGTCAACCTCTCTTTAAAGGTTTCCCACACATCAAATGTGGATTTACCTTCAAACAGCTGCTCCTGATTTACATTCCCCAGCTCCTGCCAAATTTTGGTATTGTTGTCCTTCCCTCAATTTGACACTCTTCCTTTAGGACCATTCTCCTCTTTGTCCGTGCATATTCTAAAACTTACAAAATTGTGATCACTGTTCCAAAATAATCCCCGACTGAAACTTTAACCACCTAGCAGGGCTCATTCTCCAACACAAGGTCCAGTATGGCCCCTTCCCGAGTTGGACGATTTACAAATTGCTCCAGAAAACCCTCTTGGATGTTCCTTACAAATTGTCCTCCATTTAGACCTCTAACACTAAGTGAATCCCAATTAATGTTGGGAAAATTAAAATGTATCACCACCACCCTGTTGCTCCTTCATCTTTCCATAATCTGTTTACATATTTGTACCTCTATCTCATGTTTGCTGTTGGGAGGCCTATAGTATAGCCCCAACATTGTTACCGCACCCTTCCTATTTCTCAGCTCTGCCCAGACTGACTTACTGTTCAAGTCCTCCATAGTGCCCTCCTTCAGCACAGCTTTGATATCCTCTCTGACCAGTAATGCATCCCCTCTACCCCTTTTACCTCCCTCTCTATCCTGCCTGAAGCATCGATATAACTGAAGTTGCCAATCATGCCTTTCCCTCAACCAAGTCTCAGCAATAGCAATGACATCATACTCCCAGATACTAATCCAAGCCATAAGTTCATCTGCCTTACCTACTACATGTCTTGCATTAAAACAAATGCATCTCAAACCACCAGTCGTTTTGCTTTCATCATCTGCCCCCAGCCTCCTCTTACCCTTTGTCATGCTGACTTCATTATCTAGTTCCTTATAGGCTTTAGTTACTACCTCCTTACTGTCCACTAACCTTCTCATTTGGTTCCCATCCACCTGCCATATTAGTTTAAACCTTCCCCAACAGTGTTAGCAAAAGCACCCCCAAGGACATTGATTGCAGTCTGGCCCAGGTGTAGACCATCCAATTTGTAATAGTCACACCTCCCCTAGAACTAGTCCCAATGTCCCAAAAATCTGAACCCCTCTCTCCTGCACCATCTCTCAAGTCACGCATTCATCTGCCTATTCTTTCATTTCTATTCTGACTAGCACATGGCACTGGTAGCAATCCTGAGATTACTACCTTTTAATTTGGCTCCTGTATCCCTAAATTCTGCTTGTAGGAGCTTATCCCGTTTTTTAACCTATATCATTGGTGCCTATATGCACCACGACAACTGGCAGTTCACCCTCCCCCTTTTAACATAAGAGATGGAAGGGAGAGAGAGTTGAAGATTTTTTTTCACTCACAGCATGGCAGGAGTCTGGAACTCACTGCTTGAAAAGATTGGTGAGTTAGAAATATGTAAACAGTATTTAGATATTCACTCACCATGTCATAGTCTCCAGGGATAAAAAGCTGAAAAACAGGATTAATGTAGTCAAATATTTGTTGATTGGTACAGACATAATGGCCTCCTTCTGGACTGTTAAAGCCAACAACTGTACAAGGCATTCCTCTGCAAATCCCACTGCACTCGTCGAATCCCTGGACTGTGTCACTCCATGATCCTGGGCCATTGCTCAGTGTAATTCCTGTGGGAGGGACCACAGCAGCTATCTGGTTCCTAATATGCCAAGTTTTCCCAGGAAGAGACAGCATGGTATCTCGCAAACTGAAATGGCCGAGACCACCATTCATAAAATCCCCTTCAGGAGTAAATAACTCCTGCTACACATAACCTGAGACCATTATGCAGATGTATTGAGTATAATTTGAGTATAAGCTTTGGTTCATTGAGAAATTGCACTGCTGAGTTGTGGTGTGACATTTCCTCCTTTTGGACCGGTGAGCCTGACCTCAGTGGTGAGCAAGTTGTTGGAGGGAATCCTGAGGGACAGGATGTACATGTATTTGGAAAGGCAAGGACTGATTAGGGATAGTCAACATCGCTTTGTGCGTGGGAAATCATGTCTCACAAACTTGATTGAGTTTTTTGAAGAAGTAACAAAGAAGATTGATGAGTGCAGAGCAGTAGATGTGATCTATATGGACTTCAGTGAGGCATTCGACAAGGTTCCCCATGGGAGACTGATTAGCAAGGTTAGATCTCATGGAATACAG
>NC_057713.1:24528112-24566844 GCF_004010195.1 Chiloscyllium plagiosum
TTTTGTCATTTACATAAATGATTTGGATGCGAGCATAAGAGGTACAGTTAGTAAGTTTGCAGATGACACCAAAATTGAAGGTGAAGTGGACAGCGAAGAGGGTTACCTCAGATTACAACAGGATCTGGACCAGATGGGCCAATGGGCTGAGATGTGGCAAATGGAGTTTAATTCAGATATATGCGAGATGCTGCATTTTGGGAAAGCAAATCTTAGCAGGACTTATACACTTCATGGTAAGGTTCTCAGGAGTGTCTGTTCATAGTTCCTTGAAAGTGGAGTCGCAGATAGATAGGATAGTGAAGAAGGCATTCGGTATGCTTTCCTTTATTGGTCAGAGTATTGAGTACAGGAGTTGGGAGATCATGTTGTGGCTGTACAGGACATTGGTTAGGCCACTGTTGGAATATTGCGTGCAATTCTGATCTCCTTCCTATCGAAAAGATGTTGTGAAACTTGAAAGGATTCAGAAAAGATTTACAAAAATGTTGCCAGGGTTGGAGGATTTGAACAATAGGGAGAGGCTGAACAGGCTGGGGCTGTTTTCCCTGGAACATCGGAGGCTAAGGGGTGATCTTATAGAGGTTTACAAAATTATGAGGGGTATGGATAGGATAAGTCGACAAAGTCTGTTCCCTGGGGTCGGGGAGTCCAGAACTAGAAGGCATAGGTTTAGGGTGAGAGGGGAAAGATATAAAAGAGACCTAAGGGGCAATTTTTTCACACAGAGGGTGGTACGTGTATGGAATGAGCTGCCAGAAGATGTGGTGGAGGCTAGTACAATTGCAACATTTAAGAGGCATTTGGATGGGTATATGAATAGGAAGGGTTTGGAGGGCTATGGGCCGGCAGGTGGGATTAGATTGGGTTGGGATATCTGGTCGGCATGGACGGGTTGGACCGAAGGGTCTGTTTCCATGCTGTATATCTCTATGACTCTATAATTCCTTAATCATAAAATTACTGTATAAAGCAGTGGTTGTATATATCCCACCCTTTACTCTTTCTGAATAATTATATCTATTCAATTCCACACGATATTCTATTCCAGATTATTGTTTCGAGCACAACTCTCACATGGAAGAACTTCTCCCGCATAAAAGGATGTCACCACATCATAAGGGTGGGCTAAGGATGTGGAGCACAATGTGAATAGAATTAAATTGGGTTAACTGAGTTCACAGTTAAGAAGCTCGTTTTAAAATTACTTTGAAGGAAAGCAGACAGTTGGCAAAACAAAAAAGTTTACGTGCTGTGAACTTACAACACTCTGAAGTTGAACTCAAACTGCCAAAAAGTTAAATAGGAACCAACGGAGCAAAAGACGGAGAGAGTGAGAATAGTTTTGTTGCATCTTTTAGGGCCAAAATGTGGCTCAGGTCCAAAATGTAATAATATCGCTCTTTTCACTGAAGAAACCTCTTAAATCTTCCAAATAGCGAGCTCAATTGCGTTGCTCTTGACAGCAGCTTATAAATTGCAACAGTAACAATGCTGCACAATAGGTTGAACTCTTGCCTCCAATAAATCACTCTACAACATGTTTCAGCTTTAGATTGTGTGTTGAATTTCTGGGAGGTGCATCATCAACTCCTCTCTAAAATCTCTGTGTGGTTCCTGTTGTTACTGGATATGTCTCCGTGCAAACTGTTAAACAGCACTACACTACTGCTTTGTAAGAAGCTGTCACTTTCAACAAAGAACTCTAGTTGGTTGCACATTTTGTGGAAATATTAAATCATTCCATAAAGTGTTATTGGGTTTCAGGATAATACAGAATTAAAGTTTAACTGAGTGTGCATCATCATACCTTCAGTTTAATTCAGGAAAACACAGATTGGTTTATATCGTTTTGATGTGTCGCCTCTTTTCTGAAGATGCAAGAGTGACATTTAATGCAAGGTGCTGCATTTTGGGAAAGCAAATCTTAGCAGGACTTATACACTTAATGGTAAGGTCCTAGGGAGTGTTGCTGAACAAAGACACCTTGGAGTGCAGGTCATAGCTCCTTGAAATTGGAGTTGCAGGTAGATATGATAGTGAAGAAGGCATTTGGTATGCTTTCTTTTTTATAGAGGTTTACAAAATTATGAAGGGTATGGATAGGGTAAATAGGCAAAGTCTGTTCCCTGGGGTGGAAGAGTCCAGAACTATAGGGCATAGGCTTAGGGTGAGAGGGGAAAGATATAAAGGACACCTATGGGGCAACTTTTTCGTACAAAGGGTGGTATGTGTATGGAATGAGTTGCCAGAAGAAATGGTGGACACTGGTACAATTGCAACATTTAAGAGGCATTTGGATGGGTATATGTATAGGAAGGGTTTGGAGGGATATGGGCTGGGTGCTTGCAGGTGGACTAGATTGGGTTGGGCTATCTGGTCGGCATGGACGCGTTGGACCGAAGGGTCTGTTTCCATGCTGTACATCTCTATGACTCTATAAGAATGAATGCATTAATAGCTGCCGGAATCACATGCAGCAAAAAT
The DNA here is from genome assembly GCF_004010195.1 of Chiloscyllium plagiosum. NCBI lineage: Eukaryota > Metazoa > Chordata > Chondrichthyes > Orectolobiformes > Hemiscylliidae > Chiloscyllium > Chiloscyllium plagiosum. The sequence goes on from NC_057713.1 coordinate 24,530,600, forward strand.
TAGCTGGATGAAAGAAAAGGCAAACCTAAAAATCTTTACAATCACCTTCAAAACAGCTACACTGCTTAACTGGGCATTTGGTGCCATCAAAATGATACCAATCTAGATTTCAAAACAAAGCTCATATCTAAGTTAAACAATAATGTTAAATGTAATATTGAGGCCAAGTATGTCTGCTTCAGTGTTTGCAGATCTCAGCCAAGACAAGTTCTCAGCCACCTCTAGGTGCACCCTAATTCAGGATATTTTTAGAAGTCAGGTGATAATAAGCATTTTTATTAAAGAGTCATACACACAGAAAGAGACCCTTCGGTCCAACTCATCCACGAAACCAGACATCCCAATCTGACCTACTACCATTCTCCAGCATTTCCCATAGTCCTGTAAATCCTTCCTATTCAAGTACCCAGCCACATACCTTTTAGTTGTTGTAATTGTGCCCACCTCCACCACTTCATTTGGCAGTTTGTTCTATACACTCATCACCCTCTCCATGAAAAAGTTACTTTATAGGTCCTTTTTAAATTTTTCCCCTCTCACATTTAACCAATATCCTCTAGTTTTGGACTCCCCAACCTAGAAAAAAAGATTTTTGGCTATTCACCCTGTCCATGCTGTTCATGACTTTATAAACCTCCATATGGTTGACCTTTAAAAGTGGCCTCAACAATGTTCTGTACAGCCGCAACATAACATCCCAACTCCAATACTCAATGTTCTGAACAATGAAGGCAAGTGTGCCAAAATTCTACCTAACCTACCTGCGACTCCACTTTCAAGGAAGTATGCACTGCGTCCTTAGATCTCGTTGTTCAGCAGCACTCCCCAGGGCCCTACCATTAACTGTATAAGTCCTGCTTTCCCAAAATGCTCCACTTCACACTTATCTAAATTAAACTCCATCTGCCACTCCTCAGCCCACTGGCCCATCTGATCAAGATCCCATCTGAGATACGCTTCTTCACTCTGCACCACCTATTTAGGTGTTATCTACAAAATTACTATATTCTCACTCTGTATTCACATCCAAATCATTTGAAGTATAAGACCATTTCTGTAATGGCTTAAGCTCCTTCCTTTAAGTAATGGGTGGAGAATCATTACTACTGGATATACTGCTCTCTTCAATCATTCATTATCTGCAAAATCAATCAGATTTAAGATTATTTTGTTTATGCTATGAGGTCAGTATAAAATAGATCAACTTAAAAATCACACAACATTAGGTTATAGTCCAACAGGTTCATTTGGAAGGATTAGCCTTCAGAGCTCTGATCCTTCATCAGGTGGTTGTGGAGTATAAGATCATAAGACACAGAATTTATAGCAAATGATTACAGTGTCATACAATGATATATTGAACAAACCTGAATTTTAAGTCTTTCATCTTTTAGAATGTGTTGCAGGTTTTGGTTCATTAATATATAAATCCCAGAACTTCTTTTAAGTCACATTCTTGAGATAACTTAAGGTTTTATATCAAAAGGTGACATCTCAGCTAAGACAATGCATTAAACCACCTGATGAAGGAGCAGCGCTCTGAAAGCTAGTGCTTCCAAATAAACTTGTTGGCCTATAACCTGGGGTTGTGTGTTTTTTTTAACATTGTGCACCCCAGTCCAACACCAGCTCCTCCACATCACAGAATAGATCAATCTATCTATGTAGAGTACCAGTGTGACGTAAATGATCCAGTTGCTATAACGCAATAAATATGGACTTCCAAAGGGCAAATCATGTTTGAAAGACTAATGTGCTTCGAAATTTTTTGAAGAGGAAACAGAGAGAGTGAATGAAGACAGTTTTGTTGATGTGGTATACATATTTTTAATAAACGTGTTTATCACAAGATAAGGCAGAATTCTGACCTTCTGGCTCAAAGGTAGGGCCACTACTATTGTTCCACAGTGGTGACCACACATATATACTCTTAATCATGTTATTCAATCTGTTTGTGTCATCTACAGCATGTGGGACGTGAGTTAAGGTCTCCTGGCCCAGAGGCAAGGATACTGTAATTGCACCACAAGTGCCCCCATCTGTTGGAATAACATAAATGGACTTTCAAAGTCATGCAGCAGAAAGATTATGGAATAAAAGGGGCAGTAACAATGTATAAATAAAAGTAGCAGAGAGTAGCAGTCAATGGACATTGTTTGGGCAGGAGAAAGATTTGGAGTGGAATTCCCCAGGGGTCAGCATTAGGACTCTTGCTTTTTCTGATATGTATGAATGACATATTTCTTGGCATGTAGAGGACAAATTCAAAGTTTGCAGATGATGCAAACTTGGAAGTTTTGTAAACTGTGAGGAAGATTATGTAGAACTATAAAGGACATAGACAAGTGGGCAACCAACTTGACAAGGACATATATTCTCACTTTTGTGGTTCAGCAGGTGACCGGATAAACACACTGAATCTTTGTTACTGTCTTTCAATCATTATCTCTGCTACCCCTGGCAAGAGTTCCTGCTTGGAAAAGGAAGGGCGGGAGGGAATATTCTTACCTTGAATGAACTTCTCTCAGATCTTACCATTTGGAGCAGAGTCTTTCCTGGGGAAAGTGAATTAAGAAATTTAAATGCCATGTTGAATAAAACTATATGCATTGGTTTGTTGTATGCTGAATACTGGAGAAATATATATATGGAGTTTGATAGTGACGAAAGAACAAGTTGTCTTGTTCTTTTGTGCAGCAGTAATGAACAGGTTTTCAGTAGATTCATTCAATTCAACCTTGACATAGATATATTTACAATAAACATGCTACATCAACAGAAATTGTAATCAAATTGCTTTATATTAGCACATGAAAAGGAGGACATTAATTGTTTTTTCTTTATTCTGTTAACAACAGAATAACAGGAATGAACTGAATTTTATGTTTAACATGTATCACAATATCATGCATCTATATATTTACAGATAGAGGCAAGTCGGCCTCTATTGCATTGATTTTTATTTGGATGGCAGCCATACTATAGTGACACATATGAAGGTACAACAACTTAACTCACTTTAAGACGGTCTGCAGTTTATTTATTATCTCTGGTTTGTAGCAAGTTTGCAAATGAGAAATCACGGGTGCATTGCTTTATGATCCTTAACCTGCTGTTTTTATATGAAAGGTAATTGTATTTGGGAGTGTACATATTGCAGCATGGAACAATCTTGCCTCACAAAAGCAGTGTATTTCTCCAATTGTGATGATCAAGATGGTAGTAATACTACCTCCTGGAATTACGGATGGTAATGTAATTAATAATTGAAAGTTTGAACAAGATTTTGTGTTATTCATGTCATATGGTTTGAGTGTTAAGTAACTAAGAGAAAGTGAAGGCTGCAGATGCTGGAGAGTCAGAGTCAAAAATTTTGGCGCTGGAAAAAGCACAGCAGGTCAAGCAACATCCAAGGAGCAAAAGAATCAACATTTAGGGCCTACCTTCCTGATGTAGGGCTTATGCCGGAAACATCAATTCTCCTGCTGCTCAAATGCTGCCTGACCTGTGCTTTTCCAGCACCACGTTTTTCAGCTTTGAGTGTTAAGTCGTCAAGTCTCAGAAAAGGCAATCTTGTTTTGAATTCTGAGTCTTATAGTTGCTGACAACCATACGTTAGACAAGAAGTTTGTAAAACTTTGATTACCACCAGCTGACAAACACCAAATACCTCCATATGTCTTTCCATCCTGTGATCAATTTGTAGTAAAAAAACTAAATAATGAGTGTAAATAGGAACATTTCTTACTCAGTATTCTCTTTTGAATAAATTACTAATATTCTTTGTTAAAATACACAAAAATAATGGTCATTTAGTACAGTAATAATAGACGACAAACTGACAAACACCAGACAATAAATCAACTCCTACTGCTCGATACATCCACACCTCTTTATTCTCCCAAAAAATGCAAAGAAAGCAACAGCAATATTGTATCATAGTTATATTATCAACGAGTGTTTACCGAAATAAATCGGTATGCATGTTTCTCAAAAAACTCTGGCTAAAAGAACTAAAGGTGGGCATGAATATTTTCTTCTTTTTTTCTCCCTGATTCTGCAGAACATTTTGGATAACATTGGAATGTAGTTCTGCAGAAACCATCTATTATTAATGTACTAAATGATCATTATTTATGAGTATTTTAACAGTGAACATTAGTAAGTTACTCAACAGAAAAGCAAATACTCAGCAAGAAATGTTCTTATTTACACTCACTATTTACTTTTTACTACAAATTGATCACAGGATGGAAAGACATATAGAGTTGTAAGCCTTTTCCACATGATCCTTGATTCCTTTACTGATTAAATCTCTGTCTATGTCAGCCTTGAATGCACTTAATGACCCAACCTCCTTAGCCCTCTGCAGTAAGATATTTCAAAGACTCACTATTCTCTGGTAGAAGAAATTCCTTCTTATCTTTGGCTTAAATGAGCGACCTCTCACTCTGAGATTATGTTGTCTGGTTCTAGACTGTCCCATAAGGATTGCCCATTTGCCACAAAGCTGAAGAGTAATTTTGTCTCTCAGTTGGTTGCTAAGTTTTGAAAAGCATTATGTCAGAGAACAGGATTACCAGATTCTAGTGTATTCATGGCCGAATTAGATTTATACAAAAGCCGTGGTTTTGGAAAAGTGGAGTTAAGGCCACAGGTCAACTGAGATGTTGCCTCACATCTCAGATGTTATGTTGAGTTATTTAATAAATATCTACCTCCACACACTACAAAACCTACAGAGGGTCTGACATGCTAAGCAATTTGACATTCTCGACATGCAAGTCTATTAATATGTACCAGTCAAGATGAAAAATGGAAATGTCTTCCTAATGCAGTATGCTTTGCTATTCTGAGTGCACAGCACTCTGCTAATTCATGCTAAATCTAGTTTTTAGACATTGACATAATAGGAGATCTTCCAATTCTCAGCACTGATATCTTTCACCTCATAATATATTTTATTCATTTGTAAGTTAAACTTTGTTTTACAATGGCAGTATGCAACTGAATTATATAGGAAAGATACCTTGCCTGTGCTGAATTATCTAAGATTACCAAAAGCATCTATAAATCAGAGTGCAGCCTGTGTTATGAGGAAAAAAAAGCTTATTCTCTTTATCTTGATATATTAAGTCACAAGGTCAACATATTCCATCTATTTTTAGAGCTAGGTGACACACCAGAGGATGTTCACTGCTCTTGAAATCTCAACAAAAATCAATAGTTCTGGGTTGATTTTACATTATGTTTCATGAGATTATGAAATGTATGACCAGAGTTAGAGACTGCAGTAGGTAATATTTCTATATTTCAAAAGGGGTGAGATTGCTAGTTGAAGAAATATGCAAACAGAGCATGTATATCAGATTATAACTACTGTTCATGCAAAGATAAAACCCAAAACAGACGAATTGGGTTGAATAGTCTATTTACATGATGTAATTTTGATTACTTCCAATTAAAATATATAGTCCTATATGAGCTCAATATTCACAGATTAATCTTATTCATGGTGCATCTTCACTGTTGTTCTCTATGTTCAGGAGACGGCTTCTTACTTTGCATACCATTAATGTGTACCCAAGCCATTCAAGATAAACCTTAGACCTATCCCTTGTTGATGAAGGTCAACATTTGTGATTCCCTTGAACCTGCCTCTTATGCAAACAAGAAGTGACTGCTATTTTTACCAAACTCTGAAGTTAATTGCATAAGAGATTACGTTGCCATCCAATGAGACAGCGTGAGCATAAAATCAGGTCATAAAAGCTGGCCATGTTGTGACTCAGTTTTACCAATCTCTGCTTCGACTGCCATTTGCACTTTAATCTTTCAATACAGAAAAACAGAATAGGCAAAGTTAAGATTTCCCACATTTCAGACGACAATGGCAGATGAGTCCGCTCGGGTCAGCTGGTTATATATAATTTTAAATCAGTCAATTTTGTTCTGTAAGAATCTTCTGTCATAATCCATCTCTTCAATTTTATTCCAAATTGTGACTTGGGAACTGAAGACTCTAACAAATTTTATATCTCCGAGCATAGCAGGAACACTGAGGAGAATAAAATTAAATCCTTAAGAGCTGAAACACATATTAGTTTTATCCATAGGAAGGTGAGGCTTCCCTTGACATTCTAAAGTTTAGAGGGAAGCTGCGAGATAGAAATAAATGTAGAATGGAAAGCAGTGTATTGAGATCTTTGGGCATTAAATAAACATAACAAACAGTATGCAACTGACCTTTGATATGATCTCAAGATATATCAGTAAGTTAAACCAAATTCCTAGTTATTAACAGCATAAATTAAGTCACACGGTTTCATATTTTCAACAGAAAAGTTTATACTCACCAACAGTTAAATAAAAATCAAGTACCACTAACAATTCTATATTTTGCAAATATTTTTATTTAACCATCTATGGAATTATAATGCAGGCAATGGACCATTTCCAATAAGATACCACCTAACCACCATCCTTGGCATTCAATAGCATTACCATCACTAAATCCTCCACTGTCAACATCCTGGGATTTATCATTGACTAGAACCTCAAATGGACTCACCATATAAATACAATGGCAACAAAGACAGGTCCGAGACTAGGAATACTGCAGAACTCACATCCTAGCTTCCCAAAGGCTGTCCACCCTCTACAAGACACAAGTCAGGAGTGTGATGGAATACTCCCCACTTCCCTGGATGGGTGCATATCCAACAACACTCAAGAAACTCAATACCCTTCAGGACAAAGCAGATCACTTGATTGAAACCACTTTCATGAACATAATTCCCTCCACCTTCAATGCTCAGTGGCAGTGTGTACTATCTACAAGATGCACTACAAAGATTCACCAAAGATTTTTAGACAGGCATCTTCTAAACCCACAACCACTTCTATCTGGAAGGACAAAGGCAGCAGATACATGGGAACATAACTAGCTGCAAGTTTCCTTCCAAGCCACTCACCATCCTGACTTGGAAATATATTGCCATTCCTTCACTATTGCTGGGTCAAAACCCTGGAATTCCCTGCCTAACAGCATTGTGGATCTACCTACAGCACATGGACAGTGGTTCAAGAAGGCAGCTCACCGTCATCTTTGCAAAGGCAGCTAGGGATGGGCAATAATTGCTGATCAGCTAACTATGCCTTTGTTCTGCAAGAGAATATTAACCAGAAAAGTCTTTGGGATGTTTACATAAATGATGAACAACAGTGGACCCAGCACTAATCCTTGGTTTCCAATAAGATACCACCTAACCACCATCCTTGACATTCAATAGCATTAGGTCACAGGTTTCCAGTCTGGAAAACAACCTTCTACCACCACCCTCTGTCTCGCACTGTCAAGCACATTTTGTATTCAATAGGCCAGCACTCTCTGGATCCCACGCAATTTAACCTTACTAACCAGTTTACCATGTGGAACCTTGTCCATATAGACAATGTCTACCATTCTGCCCTCATCTATCTTCATGTTCACCTCGTCAAAATACTCAATCAAATTTGTGTGACACAATTTCCCATGCACAAAGCCATGCTGACTATATCTGATCAGTCCTTGCTTTTTCAAATGCAGGTAGATCCTGACTCTCAGCATCCTCGCTGGTCTGTAGTTCCATGAGGAACCCTGTAGTTCAATTTAGGAAGCGTGGTCAGCATGGATGAGTTGGGCCAAAAGACCTGTTTCCATACTGCATGACTCTACAATTTTGTATCAGTGCCCCAATCTCCTAAACCATATAGATATTTGAATAAGAATTTGTCATAACAACCTGACCTTACCTCTGTTGAGATGATATGCTATCAGACAACTGCTGAGCTTTAGCTACCTCACACAAAATTAAAATAACGCAGGGCTGGAGTCGCAATGAGTTCACAATTATATCAAGTGTCTCATTATTAGGAGAAAGCCTTTGTCAAGGCCCAGTTCCAATGGCACCCTTGGAGGATGCTGGGAGGCCAATATAGAGGTGGGGTTTCCAGCCATACTCCTCGGCAGCCATTTTTATGACTGTTCCAACCCTATTTCCATCTCCTCAGAATGGTAACAGTTCAGACTTCAAGAATCCAAGACCGTTTACCAGCTTTTACTCCCTCCACTCTCGAGAAAACAATTTGAAAAGCAAAGTTTGATTTATTTAACGTTTTATGTTTTTCACAGGGAGACCAGGGTTATCCAGGAGAACAGGGTTTTCGAGGCATCGCTGGACCACCTGTAAGTTGATGCCTTGAATCTGCCATTTGTAGTTGACTGTAATTGTGTTAGCAATGTGTGTTTCTACGCTTAATTCAGTGGAGAGTAATATCCTCAGCTTTTTTATTGTCTTCTCCTTTCTCCAATCTGAGCTGGCCAATCCTTTCCTGGAGTATATTTCCATGGGAGGGGAGAAAGATTTTCCTTGCAATATCAGGAACCTCATCCTTAACTCAGGACTGAAGAATGACAATGAACATTGGCTAAGTACTAAACTGTAAATGTGACCCCTGTGTACTCTCCATACACTTTCAGCAGATGATGTTCAGAGTCAGTAACCCAGTCCAAAGTATTCTGCTCTCTGACTAGAGTGCACTGAGGCTAATTGCAGCACATTTTGTTGGCAGAGATAATTAAACTTAACATCGATATGAAACCTACAATCTTCATGCTCATGTATGGCTCATCTTCTAATTTGATCTCATTTCATAACTGTTCCTTGTTATCCCATTGGAGGGTAGCAGCACATACAGGTGTTCAGATACTTGTGATAAAATTGTTGGATAGGATTATCAGAAAGCCTAGACTCTGCTTGTTCTATACTGCAGTGATACTAGCATTTTTAGACACATTCAGACTCTTATATTTTGTTTTTAAATTCCCTACAGTGTGGAAACAGGCCCTTCGGCCCAACAAGTCCACACCGACCATCTGTAGAGCAACCCACCCAGACCCATTCCCCTACACCTAACACTATGGGCAATTTAGCATGGCCAATTCACCTGACCTGCACATCTTTGGACTGTGGGAGGAAACCGGAGCACCCGGAGGAAACCCACGCAGACTTGGGGAGAATGTGCAAACTCCACACAGACAGTTGCCCGAGACGGGAATGGAACCTTGGTCCCTGGCGCTGTGAGGCAGCAGTGCTAACCACTGAGCCACTGTGCTGCCCGTATTTTCTCTCTATCATTTGTCTGAGTGCATATTACATGGAACGTGCTTTGCGTGCACCCTGTTTCCAGTGAGCCATAATATACCTGTACCTCTGTGTACAAGCTATTATCATGGTTTGAAAATACCCATGCACTGAAATGAACATGTATTTAAAAGTGTGTTGCCATTTCAACCTTGCGGCCATGGTAATTATTGTTTGCTTCAGAGCCATCAGGCTGTTGTCCAAAAATAGCAGCCAGACTGTCTGCAGTCTAGTTGACCTTCCTTGTTGTTATTTAAAAGAAAGTGCATACATGTTTGGAGGTATGAGAAGGTGGCTAATGGTCACTTCATTGTTACAGCCCTTGTAGTTTACTTTCGTCAAATACTGTAGAGTTTGAACCTCTGCCATGAGAAGGTAAATGATGTGGCATCTGATTGAATCAAGAAGCCAAAAGTCAATTCATGTCTCTTTCATTATCCACCCCTGCTAAATTGCACATGCCATTCCTATCTATCTAAATGCCAACAGTACATGTCCAGAAATGGCCTTTGTTACATTCCCCTCCTTCGATTTCCTAAGTTTACCAAGAATCTATTCTCAGCCTTTTGCTCTTGTTAGTCCCCCACCCAAAAGATATGGGATTAGTTTCTATGCATTCTGATTGCCCAGCCTCGTTTGCTTGACTTCTTCCGTCAATGCTTCAGCAGTTTCAATATCACTCAACTCTGCAACATCAAGCCGTGAATCAGTTATAACTTCCAGGAGCTCAACATCGATAAGACCAAAGTCTTTATCTTTGGTCCATGCTGGAAACTCCATCTCCTTTGTGATGATTTCATTTCTAACTGCAACTACTCTGTCATTCTAAAGCAAGCTGTTTGTGACTTTGACATCCTATGTGACCTTGACCTTAATTTTAAACACTCTATTAAATTGAACACATCATTTGTTCAGTTTCACCTCCAAATTCATCTCAGTTTACTGCTGCTGAAACCATTTTGTTTATCACTTTCAAATTCAATTCTTCCAATAGCCCTTTTGTCATCACTATTTTTTTTCAGAACTCTAAGCTTTCATCCATCACTCTGGTACTTTCACTAACTTTCACCATATTTTCTTATTAATCAATGCACTCAACTTAAAACATTTCAACCTTGCAGCCATGGTAATTGTTGTTTGCTTCAGAGCCTTCAGGCTGTTGTCCAAAAATAGCAGCCAGACTGTCTGCAGTCTAGTTGACCTTACTTGTTGTTATTTAAAAGAAAGTGCATACATGTTTGGAGGTATGAGAAGGTGGCTAATGGTTGCTTCATTGTTACAGCCCTCATAGTTTACTTTCATCAAATACTGCAGACTTTGAACTTCTGCTAAATTCATCCAGACATAGAATTCCAATTGGATTCTCCATTCCTTTGGCCTGTTTCTCATTTTTCCTCCTTTTGGAGCACATTTCAGCTATCTCATTTTACTCTCCAGAACTACTTTTACCTTTCACCTCTCCATCTATAATACTTACTCAAAAAACATCTCTTCCATGGAGCTTTCAGCCACTCTCATTAATGTTTTTTTTTAAATCTGGCTTCATGATGTGGAGCCATTGGTCACTGAGGTTATTAAGTGAGTTACTTATTAAGTAAAGTAAAATGTCCATTTCAAATATTTCTCAGCCCTGTCACATCTGGTTAGCTGATCAGCCATAGTGACTGTATGCCTGACTACAGTACTTACAAGATAGATTAACAAAGAAACTAAACAGGTCATTATCCAACTGGTTCTATCTTTAAATCTGGACTACTCTAAACTATTTACTCAAGTTATGTATTAAAGAAAAATGTAGACTATTAATCTGTAGGCTATTGAACTCCATAAAGTATGCAACAATCATTTCTGTACTTTGTGACAACAGTAATATATTGAAGATCACAGAGGCAAGACTTATGGATCAAAATGTTCTTTCCACAATACTTCTGCCCCATTTTGCAAAATGCTGAAATAAATGGATCATCAATTAGTTAATAATGTATTAACATTTTTTCCTATAGTAGTGCAGATGTTCATTATTGAAAATGGACACGTTATTACATCCAATTCTGATTTATATTTTTGATTCTAGGGTATTAAAGGTGAAGAAGGTCAGAAAGGGTCCACTGGAGAAAAGGTGAGAAATGTGTTGAATGTATACAATACGTTTGATATTCTTTTAAATTCATAACTAAAGCCATTAATATCTGCAACACAGAAGGAGGTTACTTGCTCCATCATGTCAGTGCTGACTCTAGTCTACAACAATCCTAAATTAATCTCTCTCCATGTCTTTATCTTCATGGTTGGGCACTTGCTATGACCATTTAAATGTATTGAAAGAAGTTTAATGCTTTGCTAAAGACATGTTTAACTAACCTCATTGAAATTTTGGGAAAGTTACAGAAAGGGTAAATAAGAGTAATAAAGCAAGTGCAATATATTTGGATTTTCAAAAGATCTTTGACCTGTCAATGCTTCATAACATGATGACATATGTTAGATCATGTGCATTCAGAGGGAAGTAAAAGAAGACAAAGTAATAATTAAAGATAACTGAACAAACCCAAAGAGAATCAGCAGTGATACTCTTGATTTATAAGTTATTCTGAATTTGGTGTACAATCTCAACATTTGCAGATGGCATCAAATTGGAAGGTGTTTTTAATGGAGGAATATGAAATTATGGAAAAGTATGAATTAATTCACAGAATGGTCATGTAACTGGCAACTTAACTTGAACATAGGAAACTGTAAAGCAGTATGCTCATGTTGGTAGAGAAAATAAGAATGCCGCAGACACCTCGGAAAAGAAATGTCTAAATGGAGTAGAGAAATTGAGTGATCGACTTTGGGGTAATATTATAAATCTGTAAAGGGAGTGTCACAGAATCTCAAATAGGATTGAAATGAGGAGGAACTTCTTCATACTGTGGGTGGTGATTTAGAGGGTATCTGCAGGGTGAATCTCTAGAATTCTCCAATTCACAGGTTAGTGGAAGCTTCATCATTATGAATGTTCAAGACATAGATTAATAGACACCGAGAGATTTGGGAATAGCATAGGAATATGTTGTTCAGTAGATAGTCAGCTATTAACTAAAACCTGAGGGGTTGAATGACCTTTCCCTGTTCTTAGATTCATATGTTCCTGTTTTAAAGGAAAAGTATAAAAAATGATAAACTTGTAAAGGACCTAGGTCAAACATGGAGTCATAAATATTTATTGTCTAAATATTTTAAAAGATATGAAGTAATGACAGCAATAAAAAATTGATAAAATGATGCCAGAAATGTTGGGATACACTTATCAGAAAAGATTGAATATGCTGAAGCTATTTTATCTGAGAGAAAAAAAAAACTGAGAAGTGGCATGTCACAGAGTCATACAACATAGAAACAGGTCCTTCGGCCCACCATGTCGATACTAACTAACAAACAGCAAACTGCACTAATCCCATTTACCTACACTGGTCCATAGTCTACCAAGCTTTGGTATTTTAAGAGCTCATCCAGATGCCTCTTAAATGTTGCAAGAGTACCTGCCTCCACCACCCTAACAGGCAGTGCATTCTAAATTTCTACCACCCACTGGGTGATATTTTTCGATCTGCAGATCCATTCTAAATCACCTATATCCACCTTAAACTTCCCCTCAGGTCATGATGGAGGTCTTCAAGATTATAAAATAGTTTGATAGGAAAGACAAAGATGATGTCTGTAATTGTTTGGAATGGTCAGAAGTCCTGTCACCAATGCAAGGAATGGGATTCTATCCTGAGTGTGACAATTTTCAACCAATTTCCAATTGGGCAACTTTTTCATACAAAGGGTGGTGCATGTATAGAATGAGTTACCAGAGGAAATGGTGGAGGCTGGTTCATTTACAACATTTAAAAGGGTATATGAATATGGGTGGGTACATGAATAGGAAGGGTTTAGAGGGATATGGGCCAAATGCTGGCAAATGGGACTAGATTAATTTCAGATATTTGGTCAACATGGACAATGTCGAACCGAAAGGTCTGTTTCCATGCTGTACATCTCTATAATTCTATGACTGTGAGACAGCAGATTACCTTTTTGAACTGCCCATCCTCTCAGTGGACAAGCCAGCTCTGCAACACAATGGTTACAAGTGATGACTGCCAAGCCAGCAGTAGGAAGCAGAGAGTGAATGCATATTGTTTCAAAGAACCAGCCAGTGGAAATCACTTTCAAATAGCTATTTGGGATTTTGCATTAGGTGGCGGGTGAAGTACTCTCTGGGAGCAATGAGGCAGCTATTAAGAGAATCCACCACCTTCAATAGGAACTGACTGGGAGGTCACCAATGTTTACACAGTACCAGCATGAGGAGGAAATGATGTCTAATTTTCTCTTTAAATGCCTCAATTGGGCACTCAAATGTTAACTGTTTGGGTGAGGTTCCTGCAGTTAGTAATATACTCGAGCAGTCAGAAAATTTCAAGCTTCCATACCTATCACATTCCTACACCATATTACCAAACCAATCACTTCCCAGCCCCTTACCTTCCAGCTGTGAAAGTCAAGTCTGATTTCCACTTTTCTTGCAAAGAAATGGTTGGGGGTGGAAATGAGAGAGTGAGGATTTCCATTGTTGGGGAAGAACATAACCAGTGGCCTTTAATATTAGATAATCACCAAACAATTGAACCTAATTGACTTACAGCTCTGTAATCCAGGCTGTGCCAGTGGCAGTAGTGACTGGCAGTCCAAGTTAATGTGGGGGTTTCAGAGTGGGGAGTGGGAATGAGATCCAGGGTCATGCATCAGGATGAAGGTGGAGAGCAAAGGAAGTATCTGGTTGAGGGAAGACCTTGGGGGCAGAGCAAGATGCTCAAAATGGAAAACAGGCCCATAATGGAATAAAACGCCCTCCCAACCCAACCCTTCATGATTGATGTATTTATGTCTGAGGAGTGGGTCACAGCTTACTGGTTCAGTGGCAAAAGTCCGACTCATGAATAAGCAAATATTCGTCAGCTTAGTGCCAGCTCAGAGAGCATTGTTCTAAACTATGCACTTAATTCCAATGGATAAATGAGAAATTTATGGAATTCACAGAGCTTTCTCCAGGCACCTAAGAAAAAGCCCACAATGGAAACCTACTGGAATTAAATTCAGAGAATCCTCCGGGAGAGTCCTCAAAGATTCTATAGGATTGTTCACATTAATGAGTAAGTTTGAGAAGGGATCTTATTGGCATCTTATGTCCTCAAGGACAATAACAGGGATGAAATTCCATAGAAGAAGATAAATGGACCGATCCAGTGTTGTTGGCTCAAAGATGATGATGAGCATTAAGGATTCATCTTACAACAGGGATATCCATCTTTTCTTTGTGTATTTTTCGTGCATCTGTAATGCTCATTTGATTAGTCACAACAGGTCAAGATACAGCTCTACACGTGAATAGGTCATGTATTTAAAATCAGTGAATGTATTAAATAGAAATTAAAATCAACTTTGCATTGAAAATATCTGGTGAAGTGTTTTTCATGATTGTAGGTTATATATGCATTATAATTAATGTCATCTACCATTAATTAGGGAGAACGTGGCTTTGATGGATTTCCTGGAAAAGCAGGCCTTCCTGGTGAAGTGGTAAGTGAAAACTGCTTAACAAATTAACACCTCTTATCTATTCATATATGGTACAAAAATATGGTAAGTGAAGTGCCTAGTTTTAGATTGGTAAGTTGTAACCAGAGACTTAAAGAAAGGAAAAAAAGGAGCTTATATTTATTTTGCAGGATTCTAATTAATTGTTTAAGAACCTGACAACTTCTGTCATAAATCTAAACCATACAAGTGCATCCCACAGAAACCCACAGTCATCATTAGAAGCCAACAATCTGAGGTAAACAGCAAAACCTTTCTCATATAGGCTGCTGAACTCTAATGAAATCTAGCTCAGAATTCAGGCCAAGCTTGGCCCATTCACCGTATCAACTATCTTTCACCTTCCACACCACTTTATCCTTTTTTCCTTCTATTATTTCAAAAATATATATTATTCATGCAAAACTTTATACACATACATAGTCACTAGATCAGTTTGATTCTATACAGAGTCTTACATATGTGGAACAAACTTCCGACATAATTCCAATGTAACCTCTTTCTATAGAGTATGTTCCACAACACAAGCCAGATCCTCACTCAGTGGGAATGAGTTTCATTGTTAAGTCCATTTGATGGGATTAATTAAATTGCCGGCACGCCTATTAGACATGTCTCTGCAAGGACGTGACATCACTCCACATGTTTCTCAACCTTTAACTATTTGACAAAAAAGGATCACATTCAATGCTGGATTCTTTTAAAATATATCACCCTGAATATTTTGGTAATGGATATTCCACACCTGCTCTTGTTTTTACAAATGTCTCCTGCTAAAGTTACTTCATCCAATGATTTGGCTTCATGTGGACTTTGGTCTATACTTGAGTTAGCAGCTGTGTGATCTTTGATCCTTGTATTACAACTTTTGGCAGCATGCTGCAATGGTAAGTCTGTGACCTCTGTCATTTTACTCTGCCAGCCCCTGGCTGCCTAAGAAGCAGATTCTGACTTGAATCACAAGAAGAAGGAAGTACACAGTTCACAGCAGGTTCTCCAGGGAATTGTATGCTGTTGATGATAGTAATAGGAAACAGGAATCAGAGAAATCTCGTTCTATGCCAAGAGGCTGCTTCCTTTTTAATGAGAAACATTAGCTAGTCAAATGCATAGTGTTGTAACGGGTGAGTGCAGTTCAGGGGAAGAGAAGTCTCTTTTGCAATCTCAATTGCAGGCCTCTTTGATTAATGAACTTTAAAATTAAATCTTGATATTTCCTTGATTCATTCTGGGTATGTGGATAGCATTATAAATGGCCACAAGTTATTGTTTATTCACCAGTGACAACGAGTGACTAATTTGGCTTCTTCTGACATAAAAACACAATGCTGGAGAAACTCAACAGGTCTGGCAGTATCTGTGGAGAGAGAAACAGTTAATGTTTTGAATCCAGTATGACTGTTCTTCAGAATCACTTCTGATGGCAGTGATGGAAGTCGGGTGGATAAGGGACTGGAGTCAAATTGAAGCCAGACTATTCAAAGCCAACAGGATCTTTTTTTCCCATAAAGGATGTTAATGAGACAGGCATGATTTGAGATAGACATGAGATAGAGTTTAAAGGCAATTTGATATTTTCATGGTCATTTTAACTTATATGTTACCTTAAATGTCTGTTTACATTGAATTAAAATTTTCAAGCTACTGCAGTGAAATTTTATTTCATATCAAAATGGATAATTATTTCAGAATGCCAAGTTTCTCATCCAGCAACAAACCCCCTTTTCATGCACTGTGAATGTTAGTCACATGATACAAGGCGAACAGTTAAACTTTTATATTTACCTTTTTTAAACTTATTTTCAACTCAAAGGCTCCCCGCCATGTAATCCAGCCCTTTCTGTCACGTTAAAAAGTGTCTTGTCAGATTAAGGTCAGGGTGGTTTTTGAGGCAATAGATAAAATTGTAAAGTTATTTTACTCTGACACAGAGAAGCAAAACAAAGCAGACTAAACCTGATGAAAATATCAAAAGGCAAAACGTCAGACACTTTAATGAATCAGAGAATATTTATTTCACATTCCTGTCATTGAAATATCCTTCATATAAAAGAAATTGGCAAACACCTGAAGGGTAAAATGCTGTAGGGACATGTTAGAAGGGTCTGTGGAGTGAACCTGGATTGCTCGTTGGAAGAGAGAGCACCTGGTCAGGAGGCCTCCTTAATACAGGCCTGTATGGTTTAAAGCACAGCAATTAGGATGCCCTAATTGGGGTGAAATGGTGGCTCAGTGGTTAGCACTGCAGCCTCACAGAACCAGGGTCCCAGGTTCAATCCCAGCCTCGGGCGACTGTCTGTGTGGAGTTTGCACATTCTCCCCGTGTCTGCGTGGGTTTCCTCCGGGTGCTCTGGTTTCCTCCCACAGTCCAAAGATGTGCAGGTCAGGTGAATTGGCCATGCTAAATTGTCTATAGTGTTAGGTGCGTTAGTCAGAGGGAAATGGGTCTGGGTGGGTTACTCTTCAGAGGGTCGGTGTGGACTGGTTGGGCCAAAGGGCCTGTTTCCACACTGTAGGGAGTCTAAAATCTGAATTTTGTGTCAATTCCAGGCCTAATATTAGTTGCCTTTTAAGATGGATCAAAACTGCTATTTTATGATACAGGAAGAAATTTTCAGATTGATTTGAGTTATTTGTTGAAAAGAAAATCTCTAAAGGACTTGGTGGGCAAATGTAGCACTCAGTTTGTCATACAAGATAACTGGCCCCAGGTTCAACACCTGCTTTAAGGCAACTGCATCCAAACGTCCTCTCATTTTCAAAAGCTTGTTTATGTGGATATCAGTAGGCATAACATTGAACTTGGCTGTGAAACCCCTGTAATGAAATAATCTGCTAACATTCAGTCTGTCATGAAAAATTGCCAGTTGGGTGATGTGTGGCATAATATCAAAAACTATATCCAACATGGGTCAGAACTGTAGGAAAGTGAGGCAAGGAAACTAAAGAAAAAGAAAGAAAGTGGTAGCAAGCTACATGGAATCCTTTCAACAACAAAATGCTAATTCTTTAAAAGAAGCAGTTGTGGAATAGATCTGCAATAGGTGAACTGTTTGTAAGAATGCCTCCTATCCTTTACCCATCAGAAACTTTGATTTATTCAAGTTTCATAACTCACATTCACCCAACACTGTTGTATTTACTGACTTGCATTGAATCCATGCTTACCAACGTTTTAAATCTTTTTTCCAAATTTGCAATGTTTCCCTGATCTTACATTTCCATATTTTTCTCACCCCCATCAGACCATCTCCCACAAGGGAGAATCTGACCCTGCTTGATGTTCAAAAGCATTGATGACATAACAACCCACAGTTAATATCTTGAGAATTACCATTGACCAGGAAATGAACTGGACAGCCATTTAACTTGTGTGGCTACTAAAGAAGGTTAGAAGCTTGGAATTCTTCAGCTAGTAAGTCTGCTAGCTCCTTAAAGCCTGTCGACCATATACAAGTCATAGGTCAGGAGTATAATGATAAATTCCAACTGGACCTAAATGAATCACCTCCCACAATAGACAAGAGATTTGACACTATTTGAGATAAAAAAAAACTCCCTTGATTGTCATACCATGTCACACCTTTAACATTTACTGCCTCCAACAATAATCCACAGTGGCAACAGTGTGTACCATTGACAAGATGTGCTGCAGCAATTCACCAGGGATCATCTTGACAGCATCTTGCAAACCCTTGACTTTACAGTCTAGAATGACAGGGTTAGCACATGAGCAAGAGCACTGTCAGCTGCAAGTTTATCTCCAAATCCCACAGAGTCCTAACTTGGAACTCTACTTCAATTCATTCTCTGCTGAAACTCACTCTCTAACAACATTGTTGGTAGCCCTACACCATGTGGACTGCAGTGGTTCAAGAAGGCAAATCACTACCCCCTTCGCAAGGGCAACTAGGGTTGAGAAATAAATGTGGGCAAAGCCAGGAATACCCAGATCCCATGAATAAATTGAAATCCACCAACCCTCCAAAGATTTGGCATTCCACTTATAGTGTTGAAATGTCTAGTTGTTATTTGTTTAATCATATAATTTGTATAATCTTTACTATTGATGCCCATCATGCTTGATTGATTAGGCCTGGATGTGGACTCCGAGGTGAGTAAAAAAACAATTACAGAAGTTGCTGGAAGCATTGAGCTTTAAACAGAAGCCATTTTAAAACAGTGAACAAATTCTTGTTGCACACATAGAAGCTGGTATATCACCTCTTTATGACTGCGAGATATAAAATATACTGTAACTTCAAATGACCATTTATATATTCCCCACTTTCTTTTTCCAGCAGAGGTGGCTGTAATATCAGCTATCTAGTCCCTTAGATCTGGAATTATTGGCCTAAATCTCTACCACAAATGTCTCTATTAAGAGAGAGCTCAATTGCTACTTCATTGATTAAGCTTTTGATCACCCACCTTAATATTTCCTTTATCCTGGTGTCAGATTCTGTCTATTTATGCTCTTGTGGAGTCATTTGGAGTGTTTTACCCAGTTACTTTTAAATTCTGTTGTTGTAACATCTTCTGTCCTTATTCAAAGGGGGCAACTGGTAGTCCAGGAATTCCGGGTACTTCTGGAGCAAAAGGAAAAAAAGTAAGTATAAAAAGTAAAAGCAAAATAAAGTTATGGCATTTGATGTCATTAGAACAAATAGTGTGTATGTTGTGGGAATGTTTCTAGAAGGATTGAGGTGATTCTTTTTATTATGATGCAGAGAAAAAGACAGAAAATAATTACAGCCGAACTTAGATTTTTCACATGTAATAATAGCAAAATTGTTTGCCTTCATCATCACTATTCCTATAAAATGGAGGGTATCATAAACTACTTTTTGTGATTCTATGTTTCTTCCTGGGCACTTTAAATACCTAGATTATAGTGAATTGGAAATCACTAAACTGATAAGAACCTGTTCTTGTAAGCTATTAGTCTCATTGTAAAAACAGACCTGAAACGTTTCATCTTCTTAAATAAGATGAAACTCAATAGTTAGTTGTATACTAAATTTATATTTATTGGTAAAAATAATCTCTGTCCCTGTAAACTAATTTCATATTCATTAAAATGTTATTTTCATAAAATTATCCATTATAATTTAAATCAATTATTTAAAAAATTCAGTATTGTTTATGGGAATAAAGTTTCCGCTGTAAGCTCAGATATATGGCCAATCTTTACTTCAGGCTGTAAAGTTTAATTATAGGTGAAGGATAACCACGGTTTCTTCTTTCTGAATTTGCTATTGTCAGTACGATTGGCTCCGATGCGTCAGTATGATTGACTGCTGGATTTGGTGCCGAATTCAAATTAATGCCAGTCAAGGGGAAATCAAGACAAAGGAGATTGTTAGATTTTAGTGGGTAGTTTTCTTTGAAATCAGCATCAAACACCATCCATTAGTTGCTTCAAAACCAGATCATTTTATTTTGTGAGTGAATCCAGTCAGCAAGGAGACCCTAATAATTCAAATGCGAAAAGCATTGGTGTTCTACACAAAATATGGCCTGGTGTGCACCTTGCAAATGAAGCACCCTGTCAGTTGAATGTATTTGTTAAGTCATCTCTTGCATATTAATCGTTGATAGAATTCCTACTTCCGTAAGAAACTGTTCAATTGCTTAATTTGAGTTTCAACTTTCAGAGTAGCTATAGAGAAGCTGAGAGGTTTTATATTAATGAATATCTACTTTCCAAAGATATCACTTTCATATCAGGAACTTTGTTTCTATCCTATAATGGCAACTGCTAATGTTTACTGTTGATGGCATCCTAACCTTCGCAGATCATGACTAACAGGTGTAAGGGGAACTTACCTACTTTAGAGACTACTCAAAATCTTTCCCTTCCTTTGGTAGAATTCCAATAATGCCTATTCATTGTTATAATCAATACTTAATCAATGCTGTTTGAGCACCCACTCTGTGGATACATGCATGTCAGAGCATAACCAGTTCACACACTTGTGTTTTGTTTTCCCTTACATTATACAAAAAAAAACAGAAGACAGTTGCTGAGATATGGTTATGAGCATGAGAGCCTGTGCAATAATTATGATAGATAACCAAAAAAGTAACCTAGAAAGAGAGAAGATCCTGACTTCCTACAGCTTTGCTAAAAGGAGACTAAATGTTGAAGGTTTTTTTGACTTGTACTAATCAGATCTAAGATGCAACCAACAGACTTGAAAAGGATACATCATTTTATACAGTATGAGAGTGAGTGCAGATTGGTTGAGTCATCATCGGCATGGAGATACAGCAAGAACTGTTAACATCAATCTTAATTCTCAGCCCAGTTAGGTAGATTCTTATTGCTCAGGGCATTGCCATTGATATTGGATGCAGTTGAGTTTGGCTGCCTCCATGGCCTCTTTCAAAAAAAAGGTACATCTATGTACAAATTCAGTTTACCCCAAAAGTCCTGATTATTTATGTATGCAGCTTCTAGTAGCTGCAAATGTTTCACACTGTAAGCCTGGCAGATGATCTTAAATTGACCTCTGATTTAATTCATGGCACAGTCTGGATTATTTAATAAATAATTTCCAATGGCAAAATCACATCTAATGGTGGATATACTGTTCTATAGCTTGAAAATACAGGCTGGTTGAGCATGAGTAACATGTTGCCGTCTGTAAATCATCACCAAGGTATGGTTTGGCATGGCTCATCAGTCATTGGCATATATAACTTACACACCACCCTGAGATCACTCACTAGAATTCACATATCACATATATCATTTGTGTGATGGGCTTGATGGCAGCATTCTATTACTAGACAAAACCACTTGTGGGTTGACTGTATAGTGGCTGTGTGAGACAACTAGTTCTGAAAATGTGTTGCTGGAAAAGCGCAGCAAGTCAGGCAGCATCCAGGGAACAGGAGAATCGACGTTTCTGGCATAAGCTAGTTCATCTAGTCAATTTTAATCATGACCTAAAACACCATTTTTTGTACTGATTTTAGTTCTCTCAAGTAAATTGTCTCTGCTATTGTATATCTGTGTAGATATATTTTATTCTGAGATTAATTCATTAGTCTGATAACTCAGTTTAGGATCATGTCTATTGCTAGCTATGCAAACCATGTTTCTGTAATGATTAAAATCTCACCTGGTTAAAGTTTTAGCTTAACAATACATCCAATTGGATAAATCAAGCTTGCTGGGAGTAAAGACAGCAAAACCATTACTAGTTCTTTGTTATACAAGTCCCTTGGTTCAATTCCAAATCTGTATAAAATTACTTGGATGAAGGCTAGAGTCAAGGAACATGGGTTAAATAGTCTAAAAAGGAAGATGCAGCAAGAAACAGAAAAGTATTCCTAACTGCTGGAGATATATTTGGTAAGCTATTTGCGTGGGTATTAGATGAGGACAAAGTCTAGTCTCAGACCTGACACTGTTAAACAGTCAGCTAAAATTTACTTACTAGTCACACAATTAAGTAAAATAGCCACAAAGGAAACTTGTGGAAAGACTGCACCTATATTACGAAGTCTCTTGACAAAGGGGCAAATAGAATTGAAAAATACAATGCAACAAAACCATATTTTCTTAATCAAAGTTCAAGATTTCTCAATTTCTGTGATTGGATGGTTCCATAAATTTTTCACAAATTTCTTCATGCTCATGTTGGGCAGTTTGAGGAAACTATCTCAAGCTTGAGTGCACAAATTTTCAGAGCCATCATTTGTTGATTTTATATATTTTTTAAACAGGGAGAAGCTGGACCTCCAGGTTACCCAGGCAGTGTGGTAAGTGTCTAACTCATGAAATATAAAGCGATGGAAGATGGAATGACCTGGTAAAGAAATCAAAGAGTGGGCTGACTTTGCAGTCTCTGTCAGCAACAGGAACATCAGGTTTTCAGACATTCCTGACTTCCGACTCTTTCCATTTAGCTGTTTGATTGGGGTGAGAGACAACTTGGATTGTCTGGTTTGGAAATATTCAAAACGTATAATGATACAGGAGAGGAACACAGCAGGAATTGTGATTAGATTCTGAGTTCCTTGGGGTATATTTATGAATTTAGTACATTTGATACAAATCTTTACCTCCAAGGAATGAGCAACCGGAATGTAAGTATCAGTTAGTTGTTTTTAATCCATTTGAATGTACAACAACTTCCCTCTTACTGCTGCCTTTTTTAACTATCTGAATTCTGAAGTCTGAATTCAAATAACTAATGTCACTTCTGTGAAAGTGATTATTTTTTTTAAATCTACCATTTTAAAATTAAAGTGATCAGTTGTTAAATGTTTACATTTAAGTATCTCTGAAACAATAGAACTTCAGATTTAAGAAAGGTTATAACAGTCGCTATCTTTGTAACCATATTATTTTTATCAACTTGTCTTGCTATTTCAGACTAAAATGGCGATTAATGTCACACATTTCTCTTTAAATTGTATCAGTCCTGATAACATTTTTTATAATTTAAGTATTTGTTCTTCTGTGAAAAATTCCACTGCTCATTAGAATAGATAAAATGAAATTATTTTATTTGTACCTCTTTCATAGTGTCTTTCAAATCTATTCCGAACAAAGTACCTTTGATTCCATGATGCAGTGTCATTTCTAATTAATCTACTGTGTATTATTGGATAATTATCTGTCCTGTGCACCAGTATGGTCTGGTAGAGAAAGAGAATCAAGGGTGGAGTACCTGGAATACATTGCATCTTCCACTCACAACACTGGGCACCAAGAAAGATATGCTACTTAAATATAAGGCCCATTTCATTCTTTAGATTTAGATTAGATTACAGTGTGGAAACAGGCCCTTTGGCCCAACAAGTCCACACCGACCCGCCGAAGCGAAACCCACCCCATACCCCTACATTTACCCCTTACCTAACACTACGGGCAATTTAGTATGGCCAATTCACCTGACCCTGCACATCTTTGGACTGTGGGAGGAAACCGGAGCACCCAGAGGAAACCCACACACACATGGGGAGAACGTGCAAACTCCACACAGTCAGTCGCCTGAGGCGGGAATTGAACCCGGGTCTCTGGCGCTGTGAGGCAGCAGTGCTAACCACTGTGCCACCGTGCCGCCCACGTTTGCATTCTCTCACAATGCAAACTGAGAAATGTTACCCTTATAGTTTTAACACCTTCCAAAATTAGAATGGCCCTTCCCTGGTTTTAATAATTATATTAATTATTTTGGTCGTTTTAATAGTAAAAGGAAAGTACCTTTTAGTTTGTTTGTTCATTTGATGTTGATGACTAACAACTGAATATTTTCTTTTAGGTAGAACTTGATGGTTTGAAAGGAGAACCAGTAAGTTTAATTCCCATATATTACCAAATAAAGGATATATGTCTTGAAGTACACATTAAAATACCATTCAAAGTGTCTGCATTTTGCTGGTGCAGAAACTTTATGAATCAAGAGTATATGAACAACTCTCAGTAATCTATCAGCATTCAAAATAAGACAAAATTAAAATAAATAATTTAATCAAATTCACTTTCTAATCCCCAAATTACTGCAAAGGAAGGGAAATACAATCCAACAGGTCTATGCTACTGTGAACACTTTACACAAACACCCATCCACCTTACTTCATAACAGCATGTCATCATATCCTTCCATTTATTCTTCACCCATGAATCGATCTAACTTCAGTCTGGTAACTCAGCCATATAGGTGGTGAAGGAGGAGCTAGCAAGAAGAGCTGTTGTATCTTGGAAAAGAGAGTGTAAAAGGGGCTATATCCAGAGTGAGTATTCATGGAGCACTCCTGCCTCAACTTCACTGAGAATCAACATATGAGAAATCTTTGCTTATTCAAGGGGGGCCTATTAGAACTAAATCACTTGTCTTAACCCTGCTATACCCTCAAATCAGTACCTTTAATACTGTTGTATGATGGGAAAACCTTTGAAAGGAATATTTATTTTGGCCATTGCTTCCTGAGATGGTAAATGAACCAATGAGGTGCCTCCCCCAGTTGACAGGTTAACGTGATGTGTTCCCTGATTTGGCACTTACAACTACAATTAGACTTGCAGTTGTTGCTCATCTTCCACATATGAAGCAGTTGGCTATAATATGAATACCCAACATGGAAATGAGTTGATCACTGTCCAATCTTCAAAGGAGGGAGAAGTCTGGAAACTTTGCTGATATTAATGATGCTGTTTTTGTTACATGTTTCCCTACTATTGTCAAATATTGCAGATGTGTGTGTGTGCAGGATATGAGGTTTGGGGAAATGAAGGTGGAATTGGGCAGAATAGAATATGCCACTGTCTGTCGTAACACAAGAATAAGGTTGAGGGATAATAAGTTGCAATGCAAGGCCACATAGAACATAAACACAAGCAGAGATCTATTGCATTAAATGGCTTCTTTCAATGCTGTAAAAATATGATGTGCTTTCACATACTTCTATGAAATGTGGTGCAGTATTGATAAAAAAGTGAAGGGAATTTAAGACAATTCTAAACTGGACAAGTCCCTCATGATACAATAAGAAAACATTGAAAATATGAATCAAAATATATCAATAATAAATCATTCTTATGAATAATATTTACAGCCGCACAAGGTTTTCCAAACACAGTACTTTATTTTGATTTAGGTTTAATGTGCTTTACCTTTATACAGGGTCAGCCAGGACTTCGTGGACATCCAGGCTTGCCAGGTCCTCCAGGGCCTTTGGTTAGTGTATTTTTTTCTCACTTTTACAAGGAAAAGTTTGGCACAAACCATTCAGCATGATGACATGGTCACCAAATTAATGAAGACCTCAGATTCCTCTCACACGTGCCCTTGCTTCATATTGGAGAGCCCTCTCAAATCTGTTTGAGATGAGATCATTAGAACAGGGCAAGTGAAGATAAGTTTACAGGCATGCTTATTCCATCCCGTGTTTGAACTCCTATGTTTGAGAAGGATTTTTTTAATAATACTTCTCCGTTGTACAATGTTGAGGTGCAGGCTCAACCTTTACAATTGGTAGGGAGGGAGCCTGCTGACCATATGTCCTGGTGACTTTGAAGTCTTTGGCAAGCATATCTTGGGGACTTTAGTCTGAGAGGGCCCAACCTGCTAAAAAATGTCCTGCACATTTATATTGTCACCCTTCTGGGATTGAGCAGCTGCAAGCAATGGGATAACTGGTGTGGATGTCTGGATTGTCCTGAAATGAAACATAGAATTATAGAAACTATAAGCAGGAGTAGTGCATTCAGCTCCTCGAGCCTGCTCTGCCATTTGATATGGATACTGGTTGATGAATTGATTGATCCTGTACCTCAATGCCACAATTCTGTTTTTTTTAATCTCCATGCTCCTTGATGCTTTAATATCTAAGAATTTATCATTCTGTTTCTTCAATATACTCAGTAGCCCAGGCTCCAAAACCTTCTGTGGTCGTGAATTCTACTGGTTGACCACTCTGAGTGACTGTTGGAGTGACTGTTACCCATCTTCTATGTGGGTGCCAATTGGCACCACCCAGATTCTGGAGAAGAAAAGGCACCAACAATGAGGTCTAGGTTGCTTGACCCCTCCTACCCTGCTGTTTACTGAACACCCACCGTTAAAGTGTTACAGTGCAAAAGAGCTCATTTGGCACATCTTGTCTATCCCGTACCTTTTAGAGAACATTATGACTAGCACCAGTCTCCCATCCTTTCCCTATAACCCCACACATTATTTCTATTTCGGTAATCTAATGCTCTCTTGAATGCCTCAACTGAACCTGCTTCCACCATATTTGCAGACAGTGCCTTGCAGACTCAAACTGCTCAGTGTGTGAAAAAGTTTTGGCTCACATTGTACTTCCTTCATTTGCAAATCTCTTTAAACCTATAACTTCTGTTCTTGATACATTGGCAAGTGAGAATATGCTCTTCCTGTCTACCATTTCAGATTTCTCATGATTTGGAAAATTCAAATTTACCCTTTTCACCAATGAAAATAATCCCAACTTCCCAAATCTATCTTCACCATTGAAACCCCTCATCCCTGAAACCATTCTGGTGAACATTATCTGCACTTTCTTCAATATATTCATCTTCTTCCTAATATGTGGCACCCAGAACTATATACAATATTCCAGATGAGGTCAAAATATTGTCTTACACAGGTTCAGCATAACTTCCCTGCTCTTATAGTTCAACACTAACTTCTTCACAGTGTACAGTGATGCCATGTTTGGTATTGTCTGCAAATTTTGAAATTGTCGCTTGCATTCAAAGACCTTGAGAACCTCTGGGGAGATGGTGATGTAGTGGTAATATTGGTGGATAAGTAATGCATGAATGACTCAAAACAAGGGAACAAACTTGGAGAAACTTAGGTGAATTGGCAACGTCTGTGGAGGGACAACTGAGTGACCCTTCATCAGAACTGAAGGGAGTTGGCAGATGATGCAAGATGGGGTTGAGCTATCCCAGAAAGGAAAGAAAAGGAATATCCAAATGTCTGGTGAACAACTGAAGCTCAATGAGACTTAAAAATGTGTGTTTTTGTTTTCTACTTTTAGGGTCGTCCTGGTCTGGATGGCAGTGCTGGAAAACCTGGATTACAAGGCCAAAGGGTATGTGAACAGATATATTCCCATTGTGTTTGAGTCAACAGTTTTTCACATGGTTGTGAAATAAAGGAATTAGAATGTGATAAGTTAGCTGTGTAGGACGACAATTCAAATTCAATTTTAATGTAGATACAAAGTTTTTTATTTAAGTTATTTGCACAGTTATTTTCAGCATCTGAACAACACCAGCAAAATCAGAGGGAAAGGTACAACTCAATCAATAAATAATATGGAACCAATACGTACAGACTGCAATGGTTCAAGGCTCAATGTCCAATTAGTGCTAATTTGTTTGATTTCACCCAGGAAGCTATGCTTATGGTCATTCCAGCTTCTTGCTGCAGATAAATAACTACTTACTCATGTCAGAAATTGTCCATGGGAAAGCCTTGGCTGTGTATTAGCATATTTTAAACATTTCCCTTCTTGGTTGAATCCATCCTTCTTTCCTTTGTTCCCTCCTGTACCAAGTGGCACATGAAATTTGACACTATTTTTCTTTCCATAGTGGCTTTATCTTGATGTATATTTGCAATCATAAGAGAATAGTGTTTGAGGGTTGCCATTTTGCAGCTAATATGGCTTATCAGGAAAATTTCCCACTTTTGCTTGCTGACATAGCCAAGATACTCCCTACATAGTATAGTTTTGTGTACATGTGACCCTGACAGTGTTGTCCAAATGCCTATAGGAAATATCCAGCTTCTGTTATAGAATCAGAAAGTTTCCATACAGCATGGAAACACGCCCTTGAGTCTAACCAGTCCTTGCCAACCATAATCCCAAAGAAAACTAGTCCCACCAGCCTGCACATGGGCCATATCCCTCTAAACCTTTCCTATTCACGTACTTAACCAAATGTCTTTTAAATGTTATAACTGTACTCGCATCCATCACTTCTTTTGGAAGTTCATTCCACACACGAACTCTGTGTAAAGGTTGGCCCTCATGTCTTTCTTTTTTAATCTTTCTTTCTCACCTTCTAAATATGCCCCCTTGTCTTAAAAATCCCAACCATAGGGAAAAGACACCTGTCATTCACCTTAAGCAACATCTTCTGTGACTTAGAATTTTGAAACCAAAATTGGAATGGTCTCTTTCTAAGATGGCGATGAGAGATTTCAGCCTTTATTTGCAAACAAATAATTATATGACTGGAAATATCAGTTGAATGTCCCTATGCTTTATTTTATCAGTTATACCCTGGTGGAAAATTTACCTTCTTGGTTTGTCAGAAGGTCACACGAGCGGTGTGAGCCTGATGATCCTCTCATCCCCCAGTCTTGGACAAACATTTGGGTGAACTTTAAAGTCCATTTGTCACCCAACCAGCTCTCTCAGTGGAAACCAGTTAGGAGTGGGGGGAAACCTGTTAAAATGAAGCATGAAAATTCATTCATTATCTTCAGTTCTCCAGTGCCAAATTGCAATATTAAATGCAGGCAGCAGGAAAGCTACTCAAAGTCACTGAGGTCCTTCTATGAATAGGTGATTAGGATTCTAATGTTATCATAGTGACTCACAATGCTAATGAAGTATCAAGTGAAGTCATAGTCTATAAGATCATAAGAGATAAGAACTTAGGTTGTAGGGACCCCTCAAGCCTGCTCAGCCATTCAGTAGGGTCATGGCTAATTGGACACTCTTCCTATCTACTTTCCTGCGTTTTGCTGTAATCCTTGATTCCCCTCCTGCTCAAGAATCTATCTCAGCCTTAAATATATACAAGCACTCTGACCCCACAGATCTCTGTGGCAAGAAGTTCCAAAGGGTCATAACTCTCTGAGAGAAGAAACTCCTCCTTATTTCACTTAGATTGGTACCCCTTAACCCTGAGCTACGCCTTCTGTTCCTGGACTTTCCCATGAGGGAAAATATCCTCTCAGTATTTACCCTGTAAAGCCCCTTAAAGAACCCTCTACGTTTCATTGAGATTGCCTTTCATTCTTCTAAATTCCAATGAGCAAAGTTCCAATCTGTTTAACCTTTGCTCATAATACAATCCCTATATGCCAGGGATCATCCTTGTGAAGCTTTTCTGAAATGCCTCCAGTGAAATAATTTTTTTCCTTAAAAATGGGGACTAAAATTGCTCATAGTTGCAGTCTCACCAGCACCCTGTACAGTTGCAGTAAGACGTCCCTACTCTTAACTCCAACTGCCTTGAAATAAGGGCCAACATTCCATTAGCATTCCTAATTACCTGCTGCATTTGCATGCTGATATTCTGTTTCGTGTACAAGTAACTCCATCCTGTAGTTTCTTTTCCATTTAAATAATACTTTATTCTTTTGTTCACACTTCCAAAATGAACAAATTCACGTTTTCTCACATTATTCTCCATTTGCCAACATTTTGGTCATTTACTTAACCTGTCTATCTACGTTTGTGTCCTCTGCAAATTTGGTTGCAGTACATTTACTTCCTTCCTCCATGCCATTAATATGCATTGTAAATAGTTGTGGGCCTAGGACTGATCCCTGTAGATTCTCACTGGTCACAGGTCACCAACCTGATAAAGAATCCCTTACCCCCCACTTGCTGTTTCCTCACCATCAGCTAATTCTCAGTCCATCCCAATGTACCAACTCCAACATCATGAGCTAATATCTTAAAAATTAACCTGTTATGAGGTACCTTGCTGAAGACTTTCTGGCTTGTCTCTATCCAGTCTGGCTGAGACTTCCTCAAAAAATACTAATGAATTATCAGACACCGTTTCCCTTTCAAGAAACCATGTTGATTCAGCTTTATTAGATTATGATTTTTCAAATGTTCTGCTATTAATTCCTTAATAATTGATTCCAATACTTTTCCAACAGTATATGTTAAGCTTTTTAGCCTGTAGTTACTCATTTTAACTTCCCTTTTGAAAAGAAGGGAGGTCACATGACACGAGGAGTTTTCCAATCCTCGTGTACTTGCCTAGAATCCAGAAACCTTTGGAAACCTTTGGAAAATTACATCCATTACCTCCGCATGTACCATTTTTAGGATCCTAGGATTGAAGCATTCAGGGCCAGGGAACTAATCTGCCTTTAACTCCATTAGTTTGTCTAATACTACTTGACTGGTGATGATGGTAGTACATAATCTCTTTGTGATATTCTTTAGTATTAATACGATGTTTGAAGTATCTTCCTCTGTACTGACTGATGCAAATATCTGTTTTACTTTACTGCCATTTAGTTATACCCCATTACCATTTCCTCAACTTCATTTTTTAAGGGGCCTATATGCATTTTGGCCTCTTTCTTCCTTGTTATGTATTTAAAGAAGTTATTTAAATATTTTTATAGTTTTTATATTCCTTGCTAGTTTGTACTTGTACCTTATTTTTTCTCTCTTTATTATCTTTGCAGTCCTCCTTTCCTGGATTCTGAATTCATCCCAGTCTTCAGGGCTATAACTTTTGTGGCCTTATGTGCTTTTTATTTCAAAGTAATATTTTCCTTAACTTCCTTGCTTAGCCATGGTTGGTTTATCCCTCTTAGAATATTTCCTTCTTACTGGGAGAGATTTTTGCTGAGAATCATGAATTGCCTCCTTACTTATCTGTTACTTATGTGATTCCTGTTAAGCTGTTTGTCTCATTCACTTCAGCTGACATTATCCTCACTTCATTGTAATTCCTTTTATTTAAAGCGAAGTTGTTTCTTTGATTTGATTTTAATTGATTTGACTTGATTTATTGTTGTCATATGTACCGAGATACAGTGAAAAGTGTTTTATGTGCTCTACAGACAGATCAGAGCATACAAAGTGCATCAGATAATAGAACAGAGTGCCGACTCGGTGTTACAAACATAGAGAAGGTGCAGTGAGAGACAAATCAATATTAGCATTTGTGAGGTCCTTTTAAAAGTCTGATAACTGCAGGGAATAAGTTGTCCTTGAATCTGCTCACATGTGCATTCAAATTTTTATATCTTCTGCCCAATGTAAAAGGGTGGTTTTGCAGTCTTAAACTGAGTATTAAATTCTATCTTGTTATGATCACTATTTCCTCGAGGATGTTTTACTTAGAGGTTATTTTATGAAAGCTGCCTCATTTTACCCATTACCAGATCTAAGATAACCTGCTCACTAGTTGGCTCCATGACATATTGCTCTAGAAAATAATCCTTGGTGCATTCAATTAATTTGTTGTTAAAGCTACTCTTTCCAAGTTGATGAATTCAATCAACATGAAGATTAAAGTCAACCATAATCATTGCCCTATTCATTATACTTGCTCAGCCTATTTGTTGATTTTCTACAGAGTAGTTACTGTTTGGGGGGCTGTGCACTACTCTTACCCAATGCCTTCTTTTCCTTGTTGTTCTTTTACCCCCTCCCTCCCAAGTGGACTCTACATCATCAGAAACAAAAATAGAAATTGTTGGAAAACCTCAGCAGGTATGGCAGCACCTGTGAAGAGAAATCAGAGTTAACATTTCAGGTCCAGTGACACTTCCTCAGATCTGATGGTAGCTAGGAAAATGTTAGTTTAATGCAGAAGGTGGGCTGTGGGGAAGAATTCAGGAGTAAATCTTAGGAGGGGATAGAGCCCAAAAAGAGAGAAGAACAATTGGACAGACAAAGGTGTGGTTGGGAGGGTGAATAGCTGCTAATGAAGACTATTAGTGGCTAACAATGGGTTGTGTATAATGGCAGGCTATATGATCAGAAGGCCTGGTGTGTGGTGCTGGGGCTAGGACATAGAAGAGTTCAAGCCCTAAAGTTATCGAGCTTGATGTTGAGCTTGCTGCAGAGGCTCCAAAGTGTAGTTCTTTCAGTTGATGCTGAGCTTTCCTAGAGCACTGCATTAAGCCTGAGACAGAGATATTGGCCAGGGAACATGATGGTGTGTTAAAGTGGCAGGCAAGTGGAAGTTCAGGGTCTTTTTTGCAAACAGAACTTAGGTGTTCTGCAAAGCGGTCACCCTGTCTTTCGGTTTCTACATAATGAGAACCTAGATCATCTCTCACAGCTGTCCTCATTTCATCTCTTATTAACAATGCTACACCACCACCTTTCATTCAATCCTGTGTTTCTGAGAGGTGAAATATATCTATTTGTTAAGGTCTCAGTGTTGATTTTTTTTAGCCATGTTTCTGTCATGGCTATGCAATCATATTCATTTACCTCAATTTGCGTCAGTTTGTTTACCTTATTCTAAATGCTTCATGCATTAAGATAAAAATCACACAACACCAGGTTACAGTCCAACAGGTTTAATTGGAAGCACACTAGCTTTCGGAGCACCACTCCTTCATCAGGTGGTAGTGGAGGGCTCGATCGTTGCAGGCACCAGTATCAGAATGGTATCTCTTCTATTTCTGCACATATCAAACTTCTTAATTCATACTTGTAATCCAAATCATACTGCCTGAGAGCTCATTACCTATCACCCAGGGTCACACATTGATGGTATTATAGATATGCCAGTGATACATTTCATAGGGACCAGCCCATTGATACAATCAGTGCTCAGTAACCATCTAAAATCAGGCAATTTCCCAAATCCATTTCTATTCCCGAAGAGAAAAACAAATGCCAAGTTCCGGCTCATCATGCGTGTCCGCCGGTATTTTCAGGCAATTCTCCGCTCCGAGCTGGAGAGTGCAATCAAACACTTAACCAGGTCAAAGTTAAAAATCACACAACACCAGGTTATAGTCCAACAGGTTTAATTGGAAGTACACTAGCTTTCGGAGCGACGCTCCTTCATCAGGGTGATTGTGGAGGGCTCGATCGTAACAAAGATTTATAGCAAAAATTTGCAGTGTGATGTAACTGAAATTATACATTGAAGAATTGATTGTCTGTTAAGCCTTTCATCTGTTAGAATACAGTGATAGTTTCATTTCTTTCATGTGTAAATCACAAAACCTTTTTTTTAAAATGTTGCATTCTCGGGTTAGCTGTTAACAATGGTGATAGCTAGACAATATGTTGAAGGTGTTGGCCCCCTGTGTTCTCTGTCTATGACCTGATGTTTAGATTGATTCTAATCTAAAAAGTGAGATAACGGAGTTTTGCCTAAATTCATGCAGTTTTTGAGCTCAGAGTTCTGCATTCATGTAGAACTCTGAGCTCAAAAACTGCATGAATTTATGCAAAACTCCGTTATCTCACTTTTTAGATTAGAATCAATCTAAACATCAGGTCATAGACAGAGAATACAGGGGGCCAACAACTTCAACATATTGTCTAGCTATCACCATTGTTAACAGCTAACCCGAGAATGCAACTTTTTAAAAAAAAGGTTTTGTGATTTACACATGAAAGAAGTGAAACTATCACTGTATTCTAACAGATGAAAGGCTTAACAGACAATCAATGTTTCAATGTATAATTTCAGTTACATCACACTGTAAATTTTTGCTATAAATTCTATGTTACGATCGAGCCCTCCACTAACACCTGGTGAAGGAGCGTTGCTCCGAAAGCTAGTGTGCTTCCAATTAAACCTGTTGGACTGTAACCTGGTGTTGTGTGATTTTTAACTTTGTACACCCCAGTCCAACACCGGCATCTCCAAATCATGCATTAAGATATAAAGCTTTTATGTTTGTTGCATTATTCTTTTTATGTTTCTATGGGTTTTTCTGGTAACAATCAGTATCTCATTAACCTGCAGTCCAACCTTCCCTTTTTCCTTTGATTTTCAAATTTTCCATGAAAGGACCCTCTCCATACCCAACCCATGTCCTGCTCTCCCACCACTATTTTGTTTAAAGACCTATATGCAGGCCTAGTTATTTAAGTCATCAGGACTTTCATCCCAGCATGATTCAGGTGAAGACCATCCCACTGGAACAGTTCCCTCCTTCCCCAGTACTGGTGTCAGTATCCCATGAATTCAAACCTATTTCTGGTAAACCAGACTTTGAGCCATACGTTGGCCTCTTTAATCTTGTTGAGCCAGTGCCAGTTAGCTAGTGGCTCAGATAGTAACTGGAGATTATTACCTTTTTGGTTGTCCTTGCTAATTTAGTCCCTAGTTTTTCATAATCCCTCAGCAAAACCTCTTTTCTTGTTCTGCCTATATTGTTTATACCTGCCTGGACTACAACAGCTGGAATTTTCCTCTCCCACTCCAAGTTCCTCTGCAGCCTGGAAGAGATGTCTGGAATCCAGTCATCAAGCAGACAGCACAATAATGGGACTCTAGATCCTGGCTACAGAGAGTACTAATAGAGTCTATTCCCCTGGTTTTATTAACCTGACTTCAGATATATTTATCTTTTCCATACTCTCTGGAATGGCTCTCTGTATCATAATGTTATGTTCAGTTTGCTCATCCTCCCTATATTTGGGAACGTAATGTCCGAGTGGTTTGTCGCTGGACTGTCAATCCAGAGACACAGGTAATGCTTTGGGAATCCAGGTTCAAATTCCATCATGGTAGGTGATGGAATTTGAATTCAATAAAATTCTGGAATTAAGATAACCGTGAAACAGTTGCCAATTCTCAAAAAAGCCTATGTTGTTTTTTTAGGGAAGGAAATTGTCATCCTTACCTGGTTTGGCCTACATGTGACTTCAGACTGAAAGCAATGTGGTTGACTCTTAATTACCCTCTGGGCAATTAGAGATGGGCAACAAATACTGGTTTAGCCCATGGTGCCCTCATCCCAGGAATGATTTTTTTTTTTTAAATCCCCTCCAATCACCAAATGGGGAGCAAGAATCGTAAACCTGTTATATGAGATCAAGGGCTGATCCTTGTAGTCACACTCTCCTGTCCCAGATCACTGACCAAATTTGAGTAATTAATCTAAACGGTGTGACTATTTCCTGAAACATAGCATTCAGATCTCACCCACCCCCTCAGGTATCACAGCATTCGATACTCAGACATCAGCTGATTGACACTGAACCGACTTTCTCAAGCAGCCAACACTTGCTCAGATGTGGTCACTATGAACAACAATGGGATCCACCAGCAACTGCATCACGCAGATACAACACAACAGCTGTCACTGTATCTCTATTTTATTTACTTCTTAATTTGTTTTTTTTCCCTACTGGTCTTTTTGTTTTACATCTGTAAAATATTCCTAATTTACTTTTAATTTGAAAATAACTTACAATACTCAGTCAAATTGGTAGCTATTACCAAACAACAAACTTATGATCTTCCTCTGATGTCACTCTTTGTTTTCTGCTGGGCCCCTAATCGTGGGCTTTGACTTATCCAGGTAAAAACTAAAAGCCTTACAAACCTTGTACCAAAAAAACATTGTAAGGCACTTCTTATCCTCTGTATTGAATTCACAAATTCTCCAAAATCCCAGAAATATAGTCATCTGGGCTGTGCCTCACTCCCGATCATGTAAAGCTTACTCAAGGCCAAACTTGCTGGAATATGGTAGAAATGCCCAGTAAGATAAACTTTAGAAACTGTTTTCTTGCCATCAACTCAAAAACATCAGGGCTGGTGTCCCCTACACTTGCATACCCATCCCCTAATCAACTTAGTTTAATGCCAAGAACCATTCTAAACCAGAAACTAAACTGGACCCGCCACCTAAATACTGTGGTTACAAGAGAAAGTCAGACATTGGGAATTGTGCATTGAGTAACTCATCACCTGGCAACCATCTACAAGATACAGAGGAAACTCGATTATCCAAACGAGATGAGCGGGCACTATTTTGTTTGGCTAATTGATTATTCGGTTAATCAATTCCATGTCTTTCCTCTAGGGCTTGGAGTTTGCAGTTAAGTCCGCTCCCCGTCCTGGTGGCTAGATAGCAGCACACCACGCGCGAGCACCTACCCGCCTCCGAAACCCGTCCAGCACCGCCCTCCCAACGTCCCCCAACACTGCCCCCTGCCCGCCCTTAACCTTGTCCAGCATCG
>NC_057713.1:24566920-24618723 GCF_004010195.1 Chiloscyllium plagiosum
TCCAACTCAGCACCCTGCCCCCAACCCCACCAACACTGTCCCCTGCTCCCACCCCAACCCTTTCCAACACAATTGATTCACAGTGGGAACAGTAAGTACAAAGTAAAGGATATTCAACTAGTCTCCTTCAACAAAGGGAAAAAGGAAGCAAGGCAGCACCTCCTGCAAGTTTGCCACCCAGCCACAAACAACCCAGCCTTGGAATTATATTGCCATTTCTTTGCTGTCACTGGGTCAAGTTATAAAACTCGCTTCCAAAACACACACATTCTAGGACAGGCAAAACAAGACCCATGAGACTTCATAGAGGCATGGTATTCTAACCAGGACTTCATCAATAAACACATGGACTTGGATCCTATCTACCTTCCATTGAAAAAAAGAACTGGAAATGACATCACTCACCTTAAGAAACCAAGACCTATAAATAGAGAGGCGGGACCTACCATCAGCGCTTCACCGGACACTCTCATTGATGATGTTACCTCGACGTCTGAAAACAAACCTTCCAGCTCAGCAAGCTACCTTACATACTTAACTTCCCTACATCCCAAGAATTGCAGCGGTTCATGAAGGTAGCTCGACATTCCCAGTTCTCTAATGGAGCAGGTAATGGGGAAGAAATGTTAGATTCCCACATCCCATGAATAAATAAAATCCAGTGAGACCCCAGCAGCAACATGACTTTTAAATAATTGCTCTCCACTGTAGACTTATGGGCTAGTGGTTTTGACCAGGCTTACATGGTCAAGAATTTGAAAGGCTTGATGTGAATAAGAATTCTTCAATTAAAATCAGCCCGATTTATTCCCAATTTTTATTTGCTTCCATTACCTTTGATCCTGCATTTACTGGCTACACTTGGCCAAGATGACACTGAATCATACATCAGGACGTCAACTGGAGTAGGACCTTTGGAGGTGAAAAATTGAGAGCGGAAAGTTTAAAAAATGAATGGCATCAAGCTTCGTCAGATTTAAAGATTAATAATAGAACTACATAGATTTGCGTAAACTGTACTGCTCAAAAATAGCAATCCAAAATTGGGTGACACAGTGGCTCAGTGGTTAGCACTGCTGCCTCACAGTGCCAGGGACCTGGGTTTGATTCCAGCCTTGCGCGACTGTGTGTGAAGTTTGCACATTCTCCCTGCATTTGTCTGGGTTTCTTCCCACAGTCCAAAGATGTGCAGTTTAGGTTAAGTAGCCATGCTAAATTGCCCTTAGTATTCAAGGATGTGTTAGTTATGTGTATTAGTCAAGGGTACATGTAGAGTGGTGGGAGAGTGGATCTGGGTGGGTTATGCTTTGGAGAGTTGGTGTGTATTTGTTGGGCTGAATGGCCTGTTTACACACTGTATGGATTCTCTTTTAAAAAAAAATTCAGTCCATGCCAATGCAAATGCTGTACACAAATCTTTATCACCAGTGAAAATACAATGACTCAGCAAGCAGCAGTCAGTTCTTGTGATCATGATTTATACCTTCGAAAAGTTTCACTTAATGTTGAGTCTACAATCATAAATCATGAGTAGATATTGAGGAAAATTATGATCTGGCAATATGTCTTTGAAGCCAACTGTACAATTAAAATCAAAATTAAAATCCTGTTAGGAGAGAAAAGAGCTGACGTTTCGAGTCTAACTGACCCTTTTTTTCTCTTTTGGTTTCAGATTCCTGCATCCGTAGTAATTTGCTTTTATTAAAATCCTGTTATCCAGACTGATATCTCCATGAGAATGATTGTTACATCCTTTTTTTTTGCCACTGATTATGTCATAAAAATTAGTTTAAGTTGTTACATAGCAGTTGTCAAGTTGCTAAGCAACTGATTGTTATTCCATTATTGGTCTTACAATTCCAAATTAATGAGACAGAGACCCTGATTGTAACGGTTGATCATTACTAATCGGTCAGTTTTATGTCTTCAGAATTGCTCAAATTTTCTCCATGATCTCTCTGATTCACATATTTCCTATGTTGTGTCGCTTTTTCTTGCCATCTGCCATTCCCTTTCTTTTGAAACCCTGCACAATGGCTGTCCTACCAGATTTAAACTACTCTGGCAGGGCGGGAAGTGGAGCCAAAGCAGTAAGGGGACAAAAGAAAAGGTTGAGGATAGCACAGAAGTTAATGAGAGCAACTTAAATAGGTAAAGGCTGTGTTGGTAACCCCAGTATTGGAAAGGACAGACAAGAGTACAGCAGAAAGCAAGGGAAGTCTGGGTTAAACTGCATTTATTTCAGTGCAAGAGGCCTGACCGGTAAGGCAAATGAACTCGGGGCATGAATGGGTACAGGGGACTGGAATATTTTAGCTATTACAGAAACATGGTTGATCGAGGCACTGGTAACAAATGTTCTGGGGTAAGATGCTATAGGCAGGAGAGAAGGCAGTACTGAGAGCTGAATCTACATGTGTAGAACTGAGAAAAACAAGGGGCGATCACTTTCATAACATCATATTCTAGGACTTCCAATAGTCAGTGGGAGATTCAGAAACAAATATGTAAGGAGATTGCAGATAGCTGCAGGAATAATAGAGTTGTAATAGTAGGGAATTTTAACCTTCCTAACATTGACTGGGACTACCAGTGTTAAGTGCTTGGCTAGAGAGAAATTTGATAAGTGTGTTTAGGAAGAATTTCTTATGCAGTATGTAGATGGCCCGTCTAGGGAAGGGCCAAAGCCTCCTCTTGGGAAACAAGACAGGGCAGGTGACAGATGTGTTAATGGGGGAGCATTTTGGGATCAGTGACTATAATTCCATTCCTTTTAAAATGATTATGGAAGAGGATACGTCTGATCCACAAGCTAAAGTTCTAAACTGGGGCAAGTCCAATTTTGATGGTCTTGGACAGGAACTTTCAAAAGTTGATTGGGGGAGGCTGTTTGCAGGCAAAGGGACATCTAGTCGGTGGAACAGTGGCTCACTGGTTAGCACTGCTGCCTCACAGCGCCAGGGACCAGGGCTCAATTTCAGCCTCGGATGACTGTCTGTGAGGAGTTTGTACGTTCTCCCCATGTCTGCGTGAGTTTCCTTCGGGTGCTCCGGTTTCCTCCCACAGTCCAAAGATGTGCAGGTTAGGTGAGTTGACCATCCCAAATTACCGATATTGTTCAGGGATATGTAGGTTAGGTGCATGAGTCAGGGTAAATATAGAGGAGGGGAATGGGTCTGGGTGAGTTACGCTTTGAAGGGTTGGTGTGGACTTGTTGGGTAGAAGGTCCTATTTCCATACTGTAGGGAATCTAATCTAGTAAGTAGAAGGCTTTCAGAGTGAGTTAATAAGGGTTCAGGGCCATCATGTTCCTGTTAGGGTGAATGATAAGGCTGGCAGAAGGAGGGAACTCTGGGTGACTAGTTATTGAGGCCCTGGTCAGGAAAAAGAAGGAG
Source organism: Chiloscyllium plagiosum (assembly GCF_004010195.1). NCBI lineage: Eukaryota > Metazoa > Chordata > Chondrichthyes > Orectolobiformes > Hemiscylliidae > Chiloscyllium > Chiloscyllium plagiosum. Next base: position 24,570,316 of record NC_057713.1, read on the forward strand.
TCATACGACTTGTCAGTGAATTCCATGAGGAGTATAGAGGGTGTCAGAGTACACTTAAGGGAGAAATCAGGATGGCTAAAAGGGAGCATGCGGTGGCTTTGGCAGATAAGGTGTTAGAGAATCCAAAGAGATTCTATAAGTACATGAAGGAGAAAAGAGGAGCTAGGGAGAGAATTAAGCCTCTTAAAGATTAAAATGATATGCAGAACCACAAGAAATGGGTGAGATCCTAACTGAATATGTCTCATCAGTATTTGCCATCGAGAAAAGCATGGATGCGAGGGAAGTTATTACAATAAATAATGATGTCTTGAAGAAATTCCACATTACAAAAGAAGTCGTGCTGGAGGTTTTAAAATGCATTAAGGTAGCTAAATCCCCAGGACCAGATGAAGTGTATCGCAGGACTTTGTGGGTGGTTAGGGAGGAAATTGTGCGGCCCCTAAGGGAAATATTTGTATTTTTGACAGCCATGGGTGAAGTGTCTGAACATTGGAGGGTGGCTAATGTGCCATTATTTAAGAAAGGCTGCAGGGGAATGCCTGGGAATGCAGTCAGGTGAGCCTAATATCTGAGGGGATTCTGAGAGACAGGATTTATAGGCATTTGGAGAGGCAAGGACTCATTTGGGATAATCAGCATTGTTTTTTGAGTGGAAAATCGTGTCTCATGAATTTGATTGAGTTTTTTGTAGGGGTGATCAAGAAAGTAGATGAGGGCAATGTGATAGATGTTATCTACATGGACTTTAGCAAGGCCTTTGACAAGGTACCAAATGGTAGATGGTTGAGTAAGATTAAATCTCATGGGATCCAGGGAGACCTAGCCAATTTGATACAAAATTGGTTTGATGGTAGAAGACAGAGTCTGCTGGTATAGAGTTACTTGTCAGACTGAGGCCTGTGACCAGCGATGTGCCACAGAGATCGGTGCTGGTTCCACTGTTTCTAATCATTTATATAAATGATTTGGATAATAATTTAAGAGGTATGATTAGTAAGTTTGTGAATGAGACTGAGATTGGTGGTATAGTGGACAGTGATGAAGGTTACCTGGGAATACAGTGAGATCTTGATCAACTGGGCCAGTGGGCTGGTGAATGACAGATAGAGTTTAATTTAGATAAATGAAAGGTGTTTCATTTTGATGGGTCAAACCAGGGCAGGACTTACACAATCAGGGATAGGGCCCTGGGGAGTGTTATAGAACAAAGAGATTTAGGACTACAAGTTAACTGCTCCTTGAAAATAGAGTCACAGGTAAATAGGGTGGTGAAGAAGGTTTTCAGCATGCTTGTTTTCATCAGTTAGAGTATTGAGTAAATGAGTTGGAATGTCTTGTTGCAGCTGTACAAGACATTGGTGAGGACACGTTTGGAGTACTGTGTGTAGTTCTGGTTATTCTACTATAGAAAGTGCATTATTAAACTAGAAAGAGTGCAGAAAAGATTGACCAGGATGTAACCTGGACTGGAAGGTTTGAGCTATATGGAGAGTTGGATAGGTGGGGACCTTTTCCTCTGGAGGGTAAGAGACTGAGGGGTGACCTGATAGACGTCTATAAAATCATGAAATGCGTAGCTCAATAGCTGGTAGGGGAGTCTAAAACTAGAGGGCATAGGTTCAAGGTGAGAGCAGAAAGACACAAAAGGGTCCAGAGGGGCAATTTTCAGAAGGTGGTGAGTATCTGGAATGGTCTGACATTGGTAATGATGGAAGCAAGCACAATTTTATCATTTAAGAAACATTTAAACAAGTACATGGATGGGTTAGGTATGAAAGGATATGGGCAAAAGCCCTTCATCATTCCTGATGAAGGGCTTTTGCTCAAAACTTTGACTCTTCTGATCCATGGATGCTGCTTGACCTGCTGTGTTTTTCCAGCACACTCTCAACTCTAATCTCCAGAATCTGCAGTCCTCACTTTCGCCATGGAAGGATATAGACCAAATGCAGGCAAATGTGATTAGTTTTATTGTAAAAACTGGGCAGCATGGACAAGTTGGGCCAAAGGGCCTGTTTCCAAAGGCCTCCATGACTCTTTTTCATTGAGGACTGTGGCTAGTGATTGAATCCCCTGTTTCATTTTAACTCCCCCTCATTTTTGAGAGGAAATTCTTCAACAGTGTAGTAAGAAACTTGATCTCACTGCTTCAAAGGATGATCGAGGCACAAACCCACAGAATATGTTGAAAAAATTCTTGGAAAAGCATTGAAAGCACCTACTAGGCTACAGATGAAATACTGTAAAGTGGGATTCGGCTTGATGGCAGTGCAGTGTTGACAAAACGGCCTCTTTTTATATGATAGGTGCTTCTCTGATCACTCTCTGGGACACCAAAAATGTCTTTAATTTATACCGCAGATGGCATTTGGCGGCCATTGGTGATAATCGTAACATTATCTCGGGCACAGAAATCAATCTTCCAATTTTCTGGTAAAATTAGGATTTTAACCTTTTGAATTAGACCAGGACATCCTTAAAAAGATTACATTGTGTGTTTTCTGAGTGATAACCATGAGTAAGACAATGGGAAATGCATTTAAGGAGGAGCTAAATAAGTACATTCAGGAGAACGGAATATTTAGTTATGATACAGTTAGATGAATGGTTCAAAGCAACAGTTCACCAGATTGGTTCCTGGGATGAGAGGATTGACTTATGAGGAAAGGCTGAATAAATTGGATGAATATTGTCTGAACTTTTGAAAAATAAGAGGTGCTCTTCATTAATGAAAGGGTTTGACAGAATACATACTGAGATGTGTTTCCCTTGGCTAAGATGAAGAGAAATTTCTTCTTTCAAAGGATTATAAGTCTTTGGAATTGTTTCACCAAGACTGAAGTAGACAGATTTTTGATCCCTCAGGGAATAAAGGAGATGGGCGTTAACTCAAGATCAATCATGATCATCTCGAATAGGAATGTAGGCTGAATTAGCTGGAAAAGTTTATAGTGCTGGAAAAGCACAGCAGGTCAGGTAGCATCTGAGGAGTATGACAATCGAAGATTCAGGCAAAAGCCTGACCTGCTGTGCTTTTCCAGCACCACTCTAATCTTGACTGTAATCTCCAGCATCCGCTGTACTCACTTTCACCTAAATTCGCCAAGTTGTCTATTCCTGCTCCTAATTCTTATATCCTTAACATAACAATGCAAATTATTGCACATTTCTTTCACTATTATCAAAAACATGAAATACCATCATGGCTCATTACAAGTAATTGTCCTCCCTGAATATGTTCTGCCACTAATCCTGTTATCTCTGCTATTGTTTAGGGAAGGAAGGGTGATCGGGGACTGCCTGGTTTGCAGGGAATTTCTGGACCTCTGGTGAGTGATAAACTTCTGAGAGCTTGCCCTCTGAATAAGTAAAGTTTAATTCCAGCTTTGGTCTTAGCTTCCTTCAGGCTCCATCAGGTCATTAGTCTGCAGTTCTAGCAGTCGCCACCATTCTTGGTGGTGCTACTGAGTCCAGCATGTTGCTGACCGTTTGACTGGTGATACTCAAGGGTTGAGACATTCGCATCAGTGGGAGCAAGAAATATACTTCAAAATAATTATAGTTGTTATTTGTTGTTGTTGTTTTTGTTCTCTTCCCTATTCCAGGTGACTTTATGGATAATGATAACATCCTTATATTAGTTCACTCTAAAGTGGTTCCTGGTGAAGGGCTTTTGCCCGAAATGTCGATTTTTCTGCTCCTCAGATGCTGCCTGACCTGCTGTGCTTTTCCAGCACCACCTAATCTTGACTCTAAAGTGGTCACTGCTATCACTGCAGAACGGGGTGGCATGGTGGCTCAATGGTTAGCACTGCTGCCTCACAGCACCAGCATCCCAGGTTCAATTCTGGCCTTGGGCAGTGTCTGTATGGAGTTGGCATATTCTCCCCGTCTCTGCGTGGGTTTCCTCCAGGTGCTCCGGTTTCCTCCCACAGTCCAAAGGTGTGCAGGTCAGATGAATTGGCCATGTTAAATTGCCCATAGTGTTAGGTGCATTAGTCAGAGGGAAATGGGACTGGCTGGGTTACTCTTCGGAGGGTTGGTGTGGACTTGTTGGGCCGAAGGGCCTGTTTTCACACTGTAGGGAATCTAATCATAAACAAATAATCCAGATCCACAAGCTAATGTTCTGAGGTTGAATTTGAATTCCATGATGGCAAAATTTGCAGACAGGAGCAATTTGATCATGTAACTGTAGATCATTCTGGTATAATGCCTGTTTGATCAACGTGAATTGGTAATAACACACTTGACGACTTGTGGATGCTTTTGGATGCTTTCTGCTGAACGGGTATAGCGATTTTGTATAGCAACCATCTACGGCGTGATTTTCCATAGACCAAAGTTGCAGAGGAACACAACTGTCGTGTTCTAGCAGAATGACCTGCACTGCCATTTATTGTAAAAACACAAAGAGTTCACTGATGTCCTTTAGGGAAGAAAATCTGCCATCCCTACTTTGGTCTGGCCCACAGATGAGTCCAGATCCACAGCTATGTGGTTGACTCTTAACTGCCATTTGGTCATCAATTCTGACCTAACCAGTAACACACATATTTACATACAAGAATGTTTGAAAATAAACTCAACAAAACAATAATATAAACATTCTGTATGCCTCAGTGTGACACTTGACAGTTTATCTACTGGTCTAGTCATTTTGGAGCCAACCTAATACAGTCAAATCTGCTACTGTACTTTGAAAATAAGAGAATGCACAAATGAATGACTTTCCCACCTCAAAACCCTCCCTAATTTGGCATCAATTATGGCAAATAGATGGAGGTTGTGGCATAGGGGTAATGTCACTGGTCAGATTTGCAGGTTAATCCTCTGTGGGTGCATGTTCAAGCACTTGTGGAATTTAAGTTCAAATAATAAACCTGGAAAATGTAGCTTTAATTTTACAATTGGCATTAAATAGAAACCTGTCTGGCACACTAATGTCTCTGAAGAAGAGAAATATATCAGCCTAACTTACCTGCCCTACATGTAAGTTCAGATCCAGTGCAATGTAATAGGTTCTTTGATGGATGAGCAAGAGAGTCAGTTGTGTCAAATATCTGTGAAGCTGGACAGAAACCCCTTCCTACAGTATTGATGGTCTATGCATACCATATAGACTGCAGTGGTTCAAAAGACCAACTCAAAAACCACGTTTTCAAGGGAAATAGGGGTGGCAAAGAAATGTTGACCGAGCCAGTGATATTCACATCCAATGGCACATAATATCCAAATGATAAATGAATTTTAAAAAAATAAACCTCATTTCAGGATGGCCACAGGATGGACAGTAGGGAAAATGTCACATTTTTGTCTATAGGGTGAGATTGGCATGTGATGGCATTAGGGGCAACATGGTGGCTCAGTGGTTAGCAATACTGCCTCATTGCACCAAGGACCTGGGTTCATTTTCACCCTTAGGTGACGCGGAGTGTGAAGATTGCACTTTCACCCCATGTCTGCATGGGTTTCCTCCCCAGTCCAAAGATGTGCAGGTTAGGCGGATTGCCCATGCTAAATTGTCCACCGTGTCCAAGGACTAGGTAGATTAGCCATGGGAATTGCAGGGTTAGGGTAGCAGAGTGGGTCTGGGAAGGCTGCACTTCAGAGGGTCAGTGTGGAATTGATAGGCTGAATGGCCTGTTTCCACACTGGAGGGATTCCAAGTATTATTTGGGCAAACTAATGGGGCCTTAACTCTGGGTTATATTTCATGTGAAAGTGTCTGATCCTGGCACTTGAATATGAAATGGCAAGTGTTCTGTTCCCAAACATGAACTTTCATTCCAAAAAATGCATGAACACAAAATTAAATTTAAAGTCATAGCCCACAAAATGTGGAATTGCCATAATAAGTTGTAAAAACAATATGATTTCTAGTAAATTGTCCACACTCTACTTAGCTGGTATAACTATTTTGTGAACCATGCTTAGACTTAACTAAGCGTTTTGGAGAAACATGTGAAAATTGTGAATGCACCTGTGTGCTTTTGCTCATTTCAGAAGCAAATGCTATCATCTTGTGGTCAAACGATGTAAGTGTAGCTCTGCGCTGCAGAATAAATTTCTGCAAAGTTGATTGAAACTTGAGGCAGAAATTTGATGACATCAGATCAACAGGCTCTATGTCATACAATTTGCCAGATTTCCTTTTTACTTGTCACTATGAAATTACACTGTGCAATGTGAACATTTAATGCTTTCATTGCAATTGTTGGTACTGTGCAAATCAAAGAGCTAAACAGAGGTAAGAATCAACCTAATTGAAGTCAATCAGGCTGAAGGACCTGAATGGGTTACTTTTGTTCTGTGCCCCCTAAAGTCCTCTCTGCTTGATTTTTATTAGAGATGCTGACAAGCTTAAAATCTAGTGGTTGACAATCTGTTAAAAGGGCAGGGCAATTAATTTGAGCTGATCATATTAGATGTTTGTATACCTTGTGACATAATTTTGCGGTCAAAAAACACAAAGCTAAATACAAATATGAGACTCCATTTGAACTATCTGGGTTACTGATTCATTGGTGATTGCAGTTTACCTCCCTCATTTCCTCTTGATGGACTCCAGATATTTTTGCCGACATTATCTCATCCAGGAAACATTTCCAGGCTTTTCAATGCTAAGAAATCTTTTGTGACATTAGCTATGGACTCAGCCCTAATTCTAAATTTATCCTCTAGTCACAATTTAACTTGGAATTGGTTTACCTTATTGATTCCTCAAAGTATCAAGTACCTCAAAAGAATCCTTCCCTTTTGAAGTTCTGAAGCATCATACCAGACTCTTAAAAGTTAACTTTGTTTCTGTCTCCTCAGATGTTGCCAGACCTGCTAAGTTTCTTCAGTATTCGCTCTGTGTTCATTTTTCAATGAGCTCCTTTCCAAGCACCCCATGCTTACATTCATAACTCAAATCTCAAATATGAAACAGCAACCTATGGATCTGCTCAGAAATATTCCAGGGTTTAATCCAATCATATGTTTCTAGCAGGTTTTTATTTGTATTTCTGAATTAAATACACTGAGGTAGAAGCTAAATATCCTTGCTCTATTTTTGTTTAGACCTGTGACATAAATATAAAGGTTGTCATTTTTTTTTAGGAATGATGTCCCACATCAGCATGAATGCCATCCAATCTAACATTGTGTCAGGCAATTTTACGGGTTCCTATTGACTGCCTGAGACAGGTATTAGGTCCCCATAAATCTAAATGTTGAATATAACATCTGCTTTAGATTCCTTATGTTACTATCACTGCCTTACTATCACAGAGTTTGTAAAACAGTGAAATTAAAACATTCAGTGACCCTCACAATTACTCAGTTGTTTCTATCTAGACTTGACAAATGTCAGATCTTGAATACCATATTTATAATTTTTAAAAAAACAATTTAATATTAAAAATGTAACTTTAGCAGAACACAGATGAACAACAAGACAATCTCATTAATATCTATGATCTAAGTCAATTTTCATTGACATAGCTTGCCCACCCACCCCCATTACCACTCCTACTGACAGAATTAAGGGATAATTTTATGTTAAATAAAATAATTAATTACCAGTTTAATACCATTTAAATGATGTAAACAAGGCCTCAAAATCCTTAGTTGATGTGTTGAATTGCAGGCATGCTGGACTGTGTATCTTGCATGAATTTTGAAGTCATTTGTCAATGCAAACAACTTCCACAGAACCCCTGGAGACTATTGCTTATTTCTTATGACTTTGTTTTTTTTTCTCAGACTTTCAAAAAGTTAATAAGTGGAGGGAGCAAAACTAGCTTTCTCATCTGGCAGCTTCTAACGCAAAACTGCATCCTCCCCAAAACCCCAGTCAGCACCAGTTTTCTCTTTGTTCTCTCTTTGTCATCATTCTCTCTGGTTGGCTGATTAGCGTTTGTCTTCTCTTAATTTATCAATTCAACATCCATCCAGCTGCCAATCCCTGAGCATAGCAACATCTCAATGCCAAATCATGTGCAATGTTCTTAGAACTGTGATTAGCCTGCATTATCTTTCCAGGCCAATTCCCCACAGTAAACATCTGCTTGTGTTCTCTCCTTTGTTTTTCAAACAAGCCGCTGTTCAGAATTCAAAGTTCAATTCCCAACTTCGACTCACAGTTCCAAAACAAAGTTAGAAAAACGAAAGAAAAAATACTTATGGTCTCAACAAATGACAGAAATTAGTCTGCACTGAGAGGAACCGAAGCCAGGATGCTCTGGATCAGGTTCTTCAATGAAGTTGAGACATTTCTCGTTCTGTTTTAAATGAGAATTGTTCTCCCCATCCACAATCCTTCTAATCAGAGTGTTCTCTCCTCTATTATTGTCTGACTCTTGAAATTTAACTTCGCACTGCTTTGTACAATGCGAACATGTGGAAGCATTACCATTGTAATCTGCTCAGTTAATATTAATGATACAGATGGTCTAATTCTGGGCTGGCTTTGTACCTCTGCCAAGCTTCACCATAAATAATTCATCATATTCTTTTCTTTCTTTTACCAAAGTATTTTACCACCTACCCAGAGGATATTGATTGTCCGCTTAAGTTTATTGGCCAGCTTCAACACTCTAAAGGCCACACCGTCAGTATTTGGAAAATATACAAGGCTTAAAACACAGTCTAATCGCATTCTTAAATGAAACTCATGGAAAGGTATGCTATTGCTTGGGCCATTGAGTATGGGCTGATTGTCAGTTCACCAAAGTGAAGGTGCTGAGTCTCATTATGATGTTCCCTCTGGCATCTCTGCTTGTGATCAATAACATTGACAGCAACATTTCTAAGGTCTGACTTAACCATTTGCCAAATGATCTTACTGACCTTTGGTAGAACTCCAACGGCATCATTCTTAGCCATGTTCTCTCTGTTACCATTTCTAGGGTCCTAAAGGAGATCCTGGTGCTCCCGGACTGACAGGGCGGCCTGGAGAACAGGTCAGAGAACTTGTGAATATTTTCGATTTGACAAAAACTTTGCATATTATTGGATAAAAAGAGAACGTCATTGATAATTTGTTACCAAACATGTATACAATTTAATCACTTTGATAATATCCTGTTGAAATTTTCTTGCGTTTCGTTTGCCTAATTGAAGAGCAGCCTCATTTATTTTCATAGCGTATTGGTTATAAAAGGCCATGGTTTTGTGGTCAGAATGTGTGGTACAGGATTTGCCAATTATTAGATTTTTCCTTGTATCTTGAATGTTAAATTGTTTGCTTGGGAAGTTGCTGCAAGGGTGAGCTAACAATATTTCAGTAAGGAAAACCAGGAAACTAATACCTGAGTGCTAGAATCTAACAACTGTATATTGTCTTAATAAATAAGATTGAATTATTGTTAAACCAGCGATGCAAGGACTGAGAAGGAAGTTTAAACTCGATGGAAAAGTAATGAAGGAAAGAAGGTTAAGATTCAGAGAGACAAGGGCAGAAAAGAACAACGATGAATTTTTAAAACAAAGTTACATCTTTAAAACTCTAATAATTGTTAAAACCTGAAGAATTAATCGCTAAACTTGTAATAGTTATCAGTACTAATAAACTATAGTTTTGGAATCATGTGTCGCAATACCGGTTCATTTTCCAAAGTTACTGTGTTCTTAAGTTTTTTCCAGAGAAGGGGTAAGTGGCCAGGCTCCAAATAAGCTGGGTTTGAAAGTTTTATTGGAGCCATTTGTTTACCCCTAACAGAGAGTGTTTCAGGCCAAAAGCTGTCATGTCTTTAAAAATAATGGTATAATCAAAGGGGAGTGGTCAGCTACCTGTGTAGCGAGCCTTCATTTAGATTTGAGTTTTTTTTGATTTAGTTCAGAACTTTAGTCAGTTCAGTTGCAACAGGGGATATGTGAAACAGGCTGCTGACCTCTCTCTATCTCTGTAACTTCAAGCCTGTAAGCTTTAATTTGTTTCATTTTTACTGTTTGTGCTGAAGGATATGTGTATTGGAGGTGTTGCGAGTATTTTCGGAACAGCATCACTAAGTCAAGGTTTGGATAGGATATGTTACCCGGTATTCTGTTTTCTGTTCTTTGTGTTTCATTCCCTAATTTTGTAAACAAATTTTGTTTAAAACATGGCAGCTAAACCAGCTAATTTATTCCGGGAATATCGGCTATACACTTAGCTAAAACAAATAGCAAAGTTACGGTCTGGACTACCTGCTTAAAAATATTTTAAGGGGTCTGCCCTAGTCCATAACAGATTGGGAGCTCTTTCCAGGATTTAAACAGTGAGTGGTAAATGTTAGTGTCTTTTATTTTGGGTGTTGATTTGGTTGCTTTAAACAGCGCTCAGATAGCAATGGCTCTTTCCATCACCAAGGAGTTTCTGGAAGTGGAAGAATTGACCTTGGGGGTTTTACAAAAGGCAAAAGAGACCAAGCTGTGGGAATTAGTAGACAAGCTGGGGTTGAAGTTACCTCTTAATGTGAGGAACGATGAGATGATTGCAGCAGTAGCTCAGTATTTAAATTTGCTGGAAACACCATCAAGAATGTAATGATGGCAAGAATTCAATTGCAAATGAAGCAGCTTGAATTAGAGGCAAGAGATAAGGAAAGGGCAGCAGAAATTAAACAGTTTGAATTACGATTAAAATTACAAGAGAAAGAACAAAACTCAAGGGCATAGTAACCTTGTAAAAGAAACCAGTATTGTGACACATGCTATTAAAAGGATATTTATACTGGACTGGACTAATGTTAAGTGTTTGCAGTGAGTTTATTTTCAACCTGCTCCTCAAACACAGCAACTTCTCACCATTCATTATATTGCAGGAGTGAAGCACTCAGTGAACTTGTTTCTTTCAAGTTAATAACAAATGGAGCAATTTGCCAGTAACTTGTAGCTGCCTGAGATTAGCTGTTCGCCCAATTCTTGCCTGAAGTTACTGTATAATTTGTTCATAATCAACATTGAGCACCATGAGCCCTAATAATTATTTTGGCAGCAAATTATAACCCAACATTATTCTTTTAAAAGTAGTGTTTTTGAAAGTTACTGCATAAGGTAAGGGAAGGTAAATTTTAACTTTGTATGGTTGTTTGAATGTATGAAAATATAAATCTAACTGGCAGTTTTTCCAATTTTTACTTTTGTTAGCTGTGTCTGTGCACAGTTGGATGTACATCAGTCTTAGCAGTCTGGGCTACCTGCTTAAAACTGTTTTGAGGGGTCTGGCCTAGTCCAAACAGATTGGGAGCTCTTTGCAGGATTTAAACAGCGAGTGGTAGGTGTTAATGTCTTTTAGTTCGGGTGTTGATTTGGTTGGTTAAACAGCGCTCAGATAGCAATGGCTCTTTCAGTCACCAAAGAGTTTCTGGAGGTGGAGGAAGGGAATCTGGATTGTTGCATCTGAAATCCTGGGCTTAGTAAGTGTGGTATGGATCTATATCATATACCCAATTGGACAAACAAAAAGTATATGTTCAGGACTCCAGTAACCTGAGCATGAATCTTCACTCCCAGGTCTGGAGCATAGAATCAGCTAATTCCAGCTCTGCAAACCCAACCTGGAAGAAGGTGCCCGAGAAGGTTAAATATTTGTTCCAGAGAGGAGGTTGCTAGGTGCAGGCATACATGGGGGTCATGGTGAGTGACACGGGAAGATTTTTGGAAGCTTTCTGATGCTTTGAACAAAAGGTTGGTGTCGGTGATCCACAACCTTATCGAATTTATGAAAAAAACGTTGTGAAGATAACAGCCCTCAAACTTCGCTTTCTCCTATCCATCCATGAACCTCCCCACTCTCAACCCTTGCCAAAGTTTCCACCACTTCGACCCTGATACCCACCACCTATGACAGCTCACCACTCCATAACTTACCTACTCCTCCCATCTCCATGGTCTGACATAGCTTCCATCCAACTCATTACTTCCAACCCATTTCAATTCTCTGGCCATATACTTACCATGCTAATTCACCCAATATCCAGTATAGGCAGGTAATAAGACCCATTCTGTGATTAAATAAATTTCAAAGCTGTCTATTGATTAATTCACTATTGCAAAAAAAAAACTAAGTGATCAAAAACAATCACGAGATTTAATTTCCTTCAGTCCTTCATAAAGCATTGCAATTCACATCAAAGAACATAGCCATTTAGAACAAAGACATGTAGCATCTCATTTTCTGCCCCTGTAGCCCCAAGGACTCAACATTGAGTTTTATAACTTCCAAGCCTGACTCTGTTTTTCCATGTTTTTATCCATCACCATGCCCTGGTCTTGTCATGACATGGATTGCTTTCAGCACAGCCTACCCAATTTCTCCTACTCTCAGTTCTCATTATCACTTACTCAGCTTCTCTTCTGTCCTGGCCTACCATCCACAATCCACCTTTCTGCCGACCCCTTTCTCTCTGTCTCTGGGCACCGTCTCTATGTATTGGCTCACATCTGCCCACACCCCATTCCCCAACCTCATCTTCAGCATAGATACCACTTTTTATTCTAGCTACTATCTGTTCCTATGAAGAGTCACTGGAATCAAAATGATGACTCTGCTTTCTCTCCACAGATAATGCCAGACCTGCTGAGTTTTGTCAACAATTTCTGTTTTTTGTTTCAGATCATCAGTGTTTGCAGTTTTTTTTAATGTGATCATCTGAAACTCTTACTCAAATTGTGAACTGACAGGCACCCCACTGTGATAATCATGAGTCATGAAATCAGGATCAATCAAATGATTATAATCCTTAGACTTTTTTAACACAGATTTTGCAGTTTTCTAAACAACAATTGAAAGACAGAAAATTAAAATGCCTTGGCAGATTTACAGCTCCCATTAATAGCTTTGTTGACAACTTCAATGAGAGGAACAGTGAGTCACCTTTAAACACATATGTCTACTTTTAATATTTGCCAAGGGATCCTCATCTCCCCAAAGGGCATCCTGTCTCTCCTACAGGGAAGTTGTCTCAAAGATATCCTGGGACCATATCCAAAAGGGTGCACACATCTCCAAAAAAGGTACCTACCTCTCCAAAGAAGTCCAGCATCCTTAAACCTTGTCCAACTGGTTCTAAACTGCACAGGTTGTGACTGACATCTCACTGGTGAATATCATACTTGATTGAAGCAGCTCTGATTATAAACATGTGTAGATGCTTCCACGAACCATGGGTTTGCAAATTATGATCAAAACCCATTCAAAAATACCCCTGCCAAAAATGGTGGGGCCCTGATTCAGAGGCTGACTTCTCAATTCAAGCCTCTCTGCTCAAAAAAGGTAGAGACATTAAAAAACAGCAGAGTTTCCCAAGTGTTAGATTCCTGTTTGCTCAGTCAATATGTGGCTGAAAGGTATAATGGCAGAAAGTTTTTGGCAGAATTATTTGAGAAATGCATTCAGTGGTTTTAATCAGATATTAAGGATGTGTGTGCTTGGTTGTGGGAAGTTCTGGTTTACTTTCTGGATAATGATCAGTATTTGTTGCTATGTAATTCATATTTTATTTTTCATAGGGACTGCCAGGTGAAATTGGCTTTCCAGGAAAGCCAGGTCCAATTGGAAAACCGGTAAGAAAAAAATACTGTCATTTTACTCTGTTATGGACACAGTGACGGCGGAGCTGGAAATCCATTTTAGTGTAGAATTCATTCCCTTGATTTATGGAAATGTCTGAATTTGCTATTATGGAAAAGATAACCATTATCTTTAAGACAAAACAAGATGATACAGAAATTTCATTCCAATCTGTTTTCATTGGAGCATGAGGAGCAGGAGTAGGCCATTTGGGCCATCAAGTCTGCTTCAACTAAATCATGACTGATCCTCCAACTCAATGCCATTTTTTTTCACCATCCCTGTACTCTTTCAAATCTTCCATGCCTACTAATCCATTAATCTTGTCTTCACCATAATGACTGAGGACTCATAGCCCTCTGAGGTAGGCAATTCCAAAGATTTACAACACTGAGTAAGGAGATTCTTCCGCATCTCAGGCCTAAATTAGCTACTACCACCAGTTGCAAGTTCCCCTCCAAATCATTCACCATCCTGACTTGGAAATATATTCACGCTGTCGCTGAGTCAAAATTCTGGAATTCCTTCCCTGAGGACATTGTGTGCAGTTCAAGAAGATAGCTTACCTCCATCTTCTCAAGAGCAAATAGGGATGAGCAATAAATACTGGTCAGCCAGAAAAATAAGTATTCCTATTCTAAGACTACATTGCCTGGTTCTAGAACACATCACCCTGCCCCAAGCAAGGAAAACACCCTCCTTTGTATTTACCCAATTGAGCCTTACACGAATTGTGTATTCTTCAATACATCATCACCGATCCTGCATGGAATAAGTTTAGAATAAAAAACAAGATTTTCTAAGATTTTATATCATTGTATGATGCTTTGCATGCAATCAGCAAATACATTGGACCAGTGTATATTTAAAGTCAACCTTTGACGGCTTGAACATGAAGATTTGATGCTACATCAGTTGGGGTCTGTGACTTCATAATTCCTGTGGCTGTCAACAAGAGGTTAACTATTAAGTGAAATGTTTTCTTAAAATCTATCCTGGGAAGCCAAGAGGTGTAATCAAACACAACCCCATCTCAGATGCATATGAGATGTACAATCGTTGGCTTCTTATGACCAGGCCCTCAATACAGCAAGCCATTGTCTTGCTCAAAATGCAGTTCCATTGCCTTGATTGAGCAGGAGATATCATTCGATTGAGGCAAGTGAGACTGCCCAGGACAGTAGTACTGAGCTGGCTCCTGCATTACTTTGCCTCTCAAAGAGTAGTGCAAATGGCACCAGTGAGAATGTGTACAGGGTATAAACAGGCAGGGCAAGAGTTAAGTTCTGAGAGATTCAGCTGAGCGTGACTTAGATCAGATAAGGACTTACACTTAACTATGGGATGCTGGAGGCATGGTAATGGGTTAACAAGGTGGGAAAGCAGTCATTATGTAGAGCCATTCAACAATATTGAAAGCATTCAGCATGCAATGTCAGCTAACAAGGGGAAAAGTATCCATTGTATGAGTCCAGTTAACAAAGCTATTGTATAACAGTAAAGGGTGTGGCCTCTGCTATCGATACTTGTTGATTGTAACGGTCACCCTATTAATATGTATGTTGCCTTAGCTGGACGCTTCTTCCTGTAAAATGGCTATATAATTAATTGAGAAGCTGTTGTTCGAGAGAAGACTGTGAACTCATGTCTCTGTGCACATGGGCGATAGTTCTCTCTCTCCAGGCCCTGGAAGAAAATGGTAAAACAACTGAGTTCCCAAGCAATTTGCTTCAACTGAAAAGGGTAGGGGGGGTGGGGGCGGATGGAGGACGAGGAGGAATGGGACGACACCAGAAGAACGTCAAGCATAGTCAACATCTTCAGAGGAAGTCAAGGGAAAAGAAGAGGGATCCTGATGGAGCATGGCCACCCAGACTAAACACTAATACCTGCTATTAATAGACAAGCATGCCACAAAATTCCACCACATCCAGGCACATTTCAGCTGTCTTCAGTGTATCTTTACACTTGTGACACCTCGAGTCTTGTGGTTTCAAACAAAAAAATGACTTATTGCAAACAGCCACCTATCTACGAATTCCTCAATCTTACATTGTCATCCAAGGATCGAGCACCAATGACTTGTGTTCACCTTGTCATAGTCAATACGACTATGAGAAAGTGAGGACTGCAGATGCTGGAGAGTCAGAGTTGCAAAGTGTGGCAGTGCGCCACAGGGAGATTCCTGATGAAGAGCTTATGCCCAAAATGTGGACACTCCTGCTCCTCAGATGCTGCCTCAATATGACTATGAGACTACTCTGGGACAACAATATGTGCCTCTATGAAATGAAGTTTACTCTGAGGTATTAACTTTGGAATAAGTACCAAGTGATCCCCTCTGTTCATGGAAGACAGTTTCTCTATCATTTTCCTCATTTTTTTAAGCGGTGACTCAGTTTCTCCAGCAAAATCCAAAGCAATCTGGTTGATCCTGTGTCTGACAATGAAGATGCCTGTGCAGACTTCATCTGGAGCCTCTGCCAGCTGGTGATCTACTGGTGAAACTGGTAGTCCTCGAGCATTAGAGTTCTATTGTGAGTGACAAGAAAGCTGGAATATCACTGGGAAATAGATGCTGGAGTGTAGCATTGTGAATTCAGTCCCAGGAGAAGAAATGAAGCAAATGGGAGGCAAGCGGTCACTGGAATTTGAAGGAAATCATGAACTATATTGTCAAAAGGAAAAAGGGAGAGTTTTAAAAAATTTCTGTGACTTCGTGTTCACTGCCATCTGAATGGGTTACTAATAATTTCATGAGATCAGTGATAGGATAGTGAAGAAAGCGTTTGGTATGCTTTCCTTTATTGGTCAGAGTATTGAGTACAGGAGTTGGGAGGTCATATTGCGGCTGTACAGGACATTAGTTAGGCCAGTGTTGGAATATTGCGCACAATTCTGGTCTCCTTCCTATCGGAAAGATGTTGTGAAACTTGAAAGGGTTCAGAAAAGATTTACAAGGATGTTGCCAGGGTTGGAGGATTTGAGCTATAGGGAGAGGCTGAACAGGCTGAGGCTGAGGGGTGACCTTATAGAGGTTTACAAAATTATGAGGGGCATGGATAAGATAAATAGACAAAGTCCTTTCCCTGGGGTCGGGGAGTCCAGAACTAGAGGGCATAGGTTTAGGGTGAGAGGGGAAAGATATAAAAGAAACCTAAGGGGCAACCTCTTCACGCAGAGGGTGGTACGTGTATGGAATGAGCTGCCAGAGGATGTGGTGGAGGCTGGTACAATTGCAACATTTAAGAGGCATTTGGATGAGTATATGAATAGGAAGGGTTTGGAGGGATATGGGCAGGGTGCTGGCAGGTGGGACTAGACTGGGTTGGGATATCTGATTGGTATGGACAGGTTGGACAGAAGGGTCTGATTCCATGCTGTACATCTCTATGACTCTAATTACTACAGTGGAAAAAAACTCCATTAGTGTAGCTATGTCATCTAGTGCCAATTTCCTGCCTTGTCTCCAAATCCCTGCACACTGTTACCATCCAAACAGGCTAGCCAATGCCCCCTTGAATGCCTCAGTTGAACATTCCTCCATCACTTTTCCAGGCAGTGTATTCTATACCCTAACAACTCATAGTGTGGAAAAGGTTTCTCTCATACCATCCTCACTTCATTTGCACATCACTTTCAAACTGTACCTTCCTGTTCTTGTTCTTCTCTTCTGTCCAACTCACTTACAATTCTGAAATCCTCAAAAAGATCCCTTCACAGCCTTTTTTCTCTCCAGGGTGAATGTCCTGATTTCTTCAATCTATCATTATAGCTGAGGTTTTTCTTACATGGAACCATCCTATAAAATCACTTCTACATTCTGTCCAATGCATTCGCATCTTTATTATAATGCGGTATGCATAACTTTACTCAATACTCCAGCTGAGGTCTAAAAAGTGTCTTATATAAATTCATCCCCTTGCTTTTAAACTCTATGTCCCTATTGATAAAGCCAAGAACACTGTATGCTCTATTTACACGTCTCTTCTTTTGTCCCACCAGCTTCAATGATCTTTGCACTAATATCCCCAGGTGCCTCTGCTCTTGCATGCCTTTTAGAGCTGTGCTCCAATTTTAAATTGTCTTGCAATATCCTTCTGACCAAAGTTCCAAACCACACTTCTCAATATTGAACTTTATCTGCCACTTATCAGCCCACTCCATAACTTGTCAATGTTCTTCTGTTGATCTGCACTGTCCTCCTTACAGTTTACAATTCTTCCAAGTTTTGTGTCATCTGTAAACTTGAAAATTGACCCCGTATACCAAGATCCAGATCAGTCAGCAAGGCTCCCAATACTGGCTCCTGGGGAACTCCACTACAAACCTACCTTCAGCCTGAAAAATATCCATTGATCATTATTATATATTTTCTGTCACTCAGCCAACGTCGATTCTCCTGCTCCTCAGATGCTACCTGACCTGCTGTGCTTTTCCAA
Organism: Chiloscyllium plagiosum; assembly: GCF_004010195.1. Taxonomy (NCBI): domain Eukaryota; kingdom Metazoa; phylum Chordata; class Chondrichthyes; order Orectolobiformes; family Hemiscylliidae; genus Chiloscyllium; species Chiloscyllium plagiosum. Next base: position 24,588,301 of record NC_057713.1, read on the forward strand.
CGCCACACTTTTCGATTTTGTTTTGTGTTTATTTAATATGCAGTTTGTGGTATGTTTGACCAAAATTTGCCTGACAGTTCATGTTTACTTCATGTTAATTCTGGGGGTTAGAGTAAAATGTCATTTGCTTGCTGAATTTTGAAAGTAACATCAATTTTGTTTCAGTTAGTAACTAACTGAGATTTCAAATCTTATCGCCTTTAAAACAAAATGTTACTTGTTAAATGAAATTTAGAGCCTGGTCTTGAATCATAACACAATTAATAAGAATTTTCCAAAGGTTTTTTGTAATTAATGTATTTACAGGGTCCACCTGGGATAGATGGGAAAAATGGCTTCCCTGGACCTCCTGGAGTCAAGGCAAGTATTTTGTTTTTGCTCCTTGTTACATCTTATGATGTTATCCTTTTAAACTTGAACCCAATGCTGAAAGTTTGACACAAATTATCAATGTTGAATTAACTCACTCCATGATAAATGAATGGTCTTGCATTTTGTATGTTGGACCATAGAGCCAGAGAAATGACCAGCACAGAAGGGGGGCCATTCGGCTTATATTGTCCATGCCAACACAAAGACACTCACATACACTTTCTAATCCTATCTTCTTGCACATTGCTCATAGCAGTTTACAGCACTCAATATGCAGAATCGGATACATTTTGGAGGAGGTTAGAGTCTCTGCCTCCACTCCAAACTAAGGTAGCAAATTCCAGACACCTACCACACTCTGCATAAAAATGTTTTTTCAGCCATCCACTCCAATCCTTCTGCCATTTAGCTTTAGTCTATGACCCCTCAGTTTAAACTGTATGCCAAGGGAAATAGGTTCCTCTGTCTGTCTACTCAATCCATACCCTTTACATTTTTTTATACTGCAATCATACCCTACTTCAGTTTTCTGTGTTCCAAGGACAACAACCTCAATCTCTTGAATCGCTCCTCCGAGTAACATTCTGGTAAATCTTCTCTGCACTCTCTTGAAAGGTATTACATCCTTCCTGTAATGTGGTGATCAGAACTGCATACAACACACCAGTTGTGGTCTCACCAGTGTGTTGTCTGAAGAGTGGTTATTAGTCATATGAGTGTGTTTCTCATCTTAACTGCAGCCCAAATAGGAATCATTATTTGTCATTTTCAATGCCTTCATCCCAAAAAAAGAGATATTGAATTAAATCCACTTTCTTTCCCTCTCTACCTGGTCGTCTACTCTCTAACATGTTATCCAGGTCTCTAGACATTGTCATGTTGTTGACCACATTATTTTTACAAGCATGATTTGTATATCTTGAAGAACCTTCTCAGTTCTTACATAGCATTGATTCCTGCTGAACTGCATTTTTTTTCTTTCCCTTCTCCCACAGAAATAGACTGCACTTTATGTAATTAATAAAATCTTTAATGTATGATGTCTAAGTTACCACAATTGCTTCTTTTAAAAAGTACTTCATTAATTTTGAAGCACTTCGGATAGCCTGACATCATGAAAGGTACTGTGTAATGGAGAAAGATTGCAGAAAGCTACAGAACAAAGGGATTTGGGAGTCCTAATCAATGAATAACAAAAAAGTAATATCCAAACTCAGCAGATAAGAGGGAAGGGATATAGAATAATCGCCTTTATTTCAGAAGAAATGGAGTGTAAATGTGGGGACGTTTTGCTAAAAGTATGCAAATCACTCATCAGACCACTATGCAGACTAGTCAGAATACTTTGAACAGTTTCAGACCCATTTTGTAAGGAAAGATTTAGTGATAATGGAGGCAGAAAGTGAGGTCTGCCGATGCTGGAGATCAGAGCTGAAAATGTGTTGCGGGAAAAGCGCAGCAGGTCAGGCAGCATCCAGGGAACAGGAGAATCGACGTTTCGGGCATAAGCCTTCCTGAAGAAGGGCTTATGCCCGAAACGTCGATTCTCCTGTTCCCTGGATGCTGCCTGACCTGCTGCGCTTTTCCAGCAACACATTTTCAGCTCTGATAATGGAGGCAGTCCAGAGAAGGCTCACTGAATTGATCCCAGGAATGGAGGCATTGTCATCTGTGGAGAGTAGGCTGGGCATGCACTCATGGAATTTAGAAGAATCCAAGGCAACCTTGATGAAATATCCAAAGTCGTTAGGGGACTGGATGGACCAAAAGGGCATAACTTTAGAATAAGGAGTCACACTTTTCAGACAGAGATGAGGAGGTATGTCTTCTCTTAGTGGGTAGTGCATCTGTGGAATTTTTCGTCACAGAGGGTTGTCAAGTTTGGATAAACAAATATATTCAAGGCTGATCTTTAATCAGTAAATGAGTCAAGAGTTATATTGAAAAGGCAGGAAAACAAAGTTGAGGATAATTAGATGAGCGAGAATCTCACTGAGGGGCAGCGTAGACTCAATGGGCTGAATGGCCTCCCTCTGCTACTATGTCTTATAGTCTTATAATATTATGCTCCCAACTAATATTATGGCTGGGCAAGTCATATCACAGAGTAAACTCTGGCCTGATAGGATTTTTTTAAAGTTCAAAATAGTAGGCTTTCATTGAACATAAGCACATAAGGTTGCAGATTCAGTTTTCAAATAAAAGTTTATTCCACAAAAGAAATAAAACAATGGAAACCAAATACATTAGTTAAATGGAACATGGTTTGAAAGATTCCAAAACACTCAGAATACCTGAAATAACTACACAAATGCTGGTATTCCATCACCAACTCCTCCTTTATTTACATGTGCACAGTACACTGGTTGTGACCAGTCAGCTCAGAGTCAGTCCCCTGACCTAAGAAGATTCGAAATGCTCTGTTTATACTTTTCTTTCGTTTACACTACTGCAGTAGTGCTTATTTCCCCCCAGCATCCATGTTGTGTACATGTAGATGTAGGACACAGTGAAGAAACGAATGCAGAAAACTTTATTCGTATTCCACCACTAGGAAGAAAATGCACCGAGTGGCCAGGGAGAAGCAATACCTTTCTCATCAAAGGCAATGCCTAAGTGAATGAAAAGGTAAAGGGGAGGGATTAAATCAAAGTAGAATTGGAGGAGGAAATAAAACATTCCACACCCCTCAGCGTCCATCTGAAAACCTTGAGGGTGTTAGTGAACACCGTGTGCTCCTTCTCCAAGGCCCGAATATAATGCCCCATTTATATTTTCCCCCCACACTACCACCTAACAGTGGCAGTGCTTTTTTTTTAATCTTCTCTAAACTAGAGGGAAAAGACAAAGAAATTATCCTCCTCAGTACCAGCAGGAACACAGTGACTGTGGAACCAGCAGCACAGAGTCAGTTAGCGTAGTGCTATATTGGTCAGTCAGGGCTTCCTGATTGCCCCAGATTAACAACCCCAATCAAAGATCTGTAGTCAATGAGGTCTAGGAGAAAGTGAAGACTGCAGATGCTGGAGATCAGAGCTGAAAAATATGTTGCTGGAAAAGCGCAGCAGGTCAGGCAGCATTCAAGGAGCTTATGCCCGAAACGTCGATTCTCCTGCTCCTTGGATGCTGCCTGACCTGCTGCGCTTTTCCAGCAACACATTTTTCAGAGTCAGTGAGGTCTACCTGGTTCCAAACACTACAAAACCAAAATCCCATCTATTCCTCAACACCATGAAGAACTTTCCCTTCTCAATCAAATTAGTCGGTTAGACTTGACTGCTCAGTCTTAGCTCCGATCCTGAGCTGTGCAGTCTTTTCTTTGAGTTGTCGTACAACTGAAAGCTTAGGTTTTCTCAGTCTTTTAATGATCGGCAGAGTTCCAACCAAACACTCCTGGTCTGGAACTTCCACAAGCTGCACTCTTTTTTTTTAACAGAGGTAACTTATTTCCTAAATTCCTCTGGACAATCTCCTTTCTCTAGGAGAAACTATGCTTGCATCAGACATTAGTCAGGTCCCCTTTGAACTGCCTAACAACTTCCCAATCTCTTTTTTTTTCAAAAATAGAATCAATCCCTGATATTTCTAAAACCAAAAATAAATGAATAATTTTAAATGCTTTCTCTGTTCTGTCATAAACACTCATAATCTTAACAAATACACTCCAGGAAGCACATTCTAATTTAAAATCGAGATACTAGAAATACTGAATTACTTAATTTTTAGACCAGTGCCCACATGCAACTAGTTTAAAATCCAAAATCTTCTAACAATATTTCTGTGTCTGTGTGTGTGTGTGTGTGTGTGTGTGTGTGTGTGTGTCTATATATATATATATATATACATTTCTTTTCCCATTCTCACTTATTTATAATGTATCATTGTCACCTAATATAATAAATTAAAAATGTTCCATTAATCTCTTCAAATCCAGACACATCCTCACACCCCTGTCAGTTTATATCACATTCTTTTCTCTATGATTTGAGATTATGTGAGTTCAGTCTTTGTTATTTTTTACCTCAGCATTGATGGTAAACATTCAGCTGCCCTAAACTCACTTGAAATTATTGCATGTCTCTATTCAACTTGCCTGTTCACTTTTAAAACTTATTTCAGCCCAATTTTTTGTTCAGTCTTCTTAATCTCTCCTGTCATAGTTCTTCATGGTCATTTTTATCTTCATTCTGAAAGTACCTTGAGGAGCTTTTACTTAGCACACTGCTTCGATATAAATGATCAATTGCTAGATTTATGGATCTCCCAGCTTTGGAGATTAACAGAAACCCTAGAGAGAAAGTGTCAAGTCCGGAAAAACTACCTCATTTGATTTTTACAGCAATGACCTGTTTTTACTCCACAAACAAATGGGCAATAAGTAGCTGGTCTAAATAAGGATTAGGAATCAGCGCAGGCTTTGTGGGCTGAAGGACCTGTTCCTGTGCTGAATTGTATTGTACTATATAAACCTTATAATCTGTGAACATGCCATTGTGGCTGTGACTTGTATGTTAATATTAAGGTGCAGTTTTGATTTGGATGTGCAGACATGCAGTCAAGATTTAATGCTAAAGTGATATTGATCACATGAAAAGCAGTGGATTGAAACAATCGCTTTCAATGATCCCTGCAGATTATATCCCATAATTACTCTGTTTTCATCTTTGGCTAACACAGGGAGAAGCTGGAGATCGTGGGCTAGATGGCATCCCTGGAAAGCCTGGTGAAATGGTAAGAGCGAAAACATTACACGTGCTTAAGATTTAATTTGAATGTATGAAACAGTTCCTTTGCGTTGTGACAGGGAAATTGCTGATGCATGCTGAACATTGTGTTTTTTTTTGGTGGAACAGGGAGAAAGCGGGATACCAGGTACGACGGGGCCCAGTGGACCAAAGGTAAGGAAAAGACATTCAACTCTATTCCCAACCATGAATGAGTTCATTCACACTTTGTGTGCTATGAAAACCTATTTCCTCCTTATTTCAGCCAAAGTTTCTAACAGTGATGGTTCCAAAGCATTACTGAGCCTCCCACAGAATTGCATGCTATCTGTAGAGTAATCTTGAAAACAAAGCTCCCAGGTTCAATCTCTACTAAGTAATGAGCAGCTGATCTGGTGCTTTGTCATGGCAGGATTCTGTTAGAGATCAGGCACTTGGATGAGGATTAAATATACTTTGCTGCTCCAGTTTGTACCTTGATAGCTATCTCGGAAGACGACACAGGGAATTGCTAAATTACCACAGAAGCAGGGTGAATGCCAGAAAGTTTAGGAACTGTCAGCATAAATTCACTTCTGTAGACTTCTTTAAAGCACATATCATTTATATACCTGGGAAGCAATTAATACCTATAATGATTCAACCATGTGGATAGCATGGTTGAATCCAGTAGGATAGGATAGAGTGGCAAATTGTGACTCTGTCCTCATACTTACATGGGTCCAGTCATCTTTAGATGCTAATACAGAACCACATGTAAAAGCCTGATAGATATCAAATAGCATGACTGCAGTCAAATGCAAGGTAGAGGTGAAGTTCACCACCAACTTCTGTTCATAGGGGAGTGATGGCAAGTGATATTGTCGCTAGACTATTAATCAAGAGATATTGATAATGTTCTGGGGACCCAGATTTAAATCCTGACTCAGCAGATGGTGGAATTTGAAAATAATTTTAAAAATTTGAAATTCAAAGCCTAATAATAGCCATGATACCATTGTCAATTGTTAGAAAAACCTATCTGTTTCAAGGAAGGAAACTGCCATCCTTACCTGGTCTGACTTACATGTGAATCCAGACCCACATTAATGTGGTTGACTCTTAACAATTGGGGATGGCTATTAAATGATGGCCCAGCCAGTAACACCCAGATCCTGTCAGTGAATGATAAAAACAAAGTAATCATTTGAGCCAGAGGCCCCCCCAGTTTTGAATATTTAATGAATGAAAATAATTACACAGAGCGCCAGAATTGTTTTACTTTCAGGTTTCTTTCATTTCCTGTTTGACATGGTTTATATTTGAAATCACTTTGAATGATCATGTAGTGATTTTTTTTCATATACACAATTTGAATAAATTCTTTTTTTCAGGGAGAAACTGGTCTTCCTGGACATCCGGGACTACCAGGTCCGAAGGGAATGAAAGGAGAGCAGGTATGTGGCTTTGTGGCTCAGTCCTTTTGTGACAGGACTCCACAAGATGTTAATGTATAGCATGTGCTGAAATCCAATTTCAGAATCTGTTATTCTGACAAAAGACAAAACCTTACCATCAACTCTATTTCCTTCACTGCCAGTGTGCATAGTACAAGTCTGATCATCTCCACCATAATGACTTCTTCCTTTGGCCTCTGTGAAATCACTCGCACTGATTTTCACTCTCTGCCACTGAACACTCGATATCACCACTTCTTTCACTTCACGACTCAACAATGCCAATGCTTTCCTAGCACCTTGCATGGTGCATAAACTATTCCAGTAAGTGAATGAGGGGTGTATCAACTGTTTTAGGATCCCCTCTTAAACTAAGCACCCTGAGCAAAGCAGGCTCAGCATTCTCCAGAGTTTACAAATGTTGGCAGGTTTTCCTCCTGGATCCTAGTACTCCCAAGAATTGCTTTCAGTTCTGATTTTCCCAACGTTGTTGTCTAACCCCCACCAAAGCATTAGCTGTGGGTGAATACCAGCCAGGCAAACAGTATAGATGAACATGATCCACTTGGATTGCGTTAGATACAGCTAATGATGCGAGAAGCTCTGGAAATTCTATTGAAGCTTTGAAAGGAGGCCCAAGCCTGAATTTAGAGCAAACCTCTTTGTGACAGGTTTTGGTATATTATCTGCAGACTGTTGGTTATGCTTCCTGAAAATCGATGCCTGATCTGTTCCAGCCCCAGAGAGTTAACAGCAACTTTACCCTGAAAACATTGTTTTCCCTGTAGACAAATCCAAATGTTCCCTGCTCTATCCATTTAGCTCTGAAAGTTTATTTAGCTGCAGAACCATGTCAATTTCCTTCTGAAATAATGGATCATTTCTGCTTCCTCAATTTCTCTTAGCAAGTCACCACCATTAGCTGTGTCAAACAGTCCTACCTCACATTGGCCCTGTATCACATGCCCAAATGTCATCCCTTATCCCTCATGCCATCAGATAATGGGAACAGTATTTTTCTTATCTATTTTGTGTAATCTTGTACACATCTTTCAAATTGGTTCTCAGCCTCCTGTATTTGAAGAGAACAAACCAGGCTTCTCCATCCTAATCTTGTAGCTAACTTCCCCCATCCCTTCGCCCATTACAAATTTAATTTATTCATTTCAAGGGAGTAGGAGATGAAGAGACAGGCATTATGATACGAGAAGTGCAGTCACAGTTGAATGTAGTTACCTTTTTGGAAGGTTTCAAATGCTGATACATCACACTGTGCTTTGACAGGGAGAACCAGGGAGACAAGGTTTGGTTGGTCCAAAATCAGAAAAGGGTGAGAAAGGTGACAAGGTAAGCAACATTTCATTGATTTGAGTTTTGAAATGTATTGGATCTTTCTGCATTTACAATCGGTTCCATTATTTTGTGCTTTAGGGATCTATCGGACCACCCGGTTCTCCAGGCCTACCAGGGACGGTGAGTAAGATAAAATAATAAAATAAAATTCTGTATCTGTCTGAGTAAATGTTTCACTTCATTGCAGGATAGGGCAGCAAGGTCATTTGAAACATTTGAGACTGGCCCTACCTGTTGTACACTTCAGTTTATTGTACATGTCATATCTCAGAACAAGATTCTGTGTGTACAACATAACTTCTTTACAGTACTTTAAAATGTTAATTTAGGAAATTTAGTAAAGTGTGGAAACTTCTTTCTGGTAAGAAAGCTGACAGCTTGGTTATTGTTATCTGAGTCATATCATCAGGCTTAACTGAGTGTAGGTCAGTTACCAGACAAACTTAAACAAACACTGAACAATTGAACCAGTGAACATTACACTGTTTTTTGTGAGTCATCCCATGATGAGGTAAGGATCTTCTGTTTGAGGTTATGAGCCATGGCCAACAACCAAACCAATATTTGATTATGATTGTAGAAGATCTAGAACCTCAAGGGACATTGGTGGAGGAACTTTGAAGAGAATTTATCTTTCTTCACATGAAAAAGGCAAGAAACTGCAAGATGGCAAGGTGTCAACATGCTTTGGAAATCAGACAGTGAATTACTTGCCAGAGTACACTGGGTTCTGAGCTGCTCTAGTAGGCACGGTAACACTACAGCCAGTTCAATTGAGTTTCTGATCAAGGTGGCTCGCAGGATGATGGCTAGTTTAGTGTTGGTATTTGTGGCATTTGTGGCAAATACCTGGCATTTGTGTGGCCCTGCAAATGGACCCAGAAGCTCATTGAAGTTCAAGGGCAGATGGCTAGGCTCTCTTTTGTTAGAAATTACCATTCCCTGCTACAAGTGGACCCAAAATTCTTCAGTATCAGAGAAGCAGTGAACGGCTTTGAACATTGCCCAATCTTTAATAGACATCCCTAATTCTGACTATGTAATAGACAGAAAGTAATAAATGAAGTAGGCGAAGGTGGTTGGGCCTAGGGAAAAACCCAGAGGAACATTTTTATAGCTTCCGTGAAGGAATCCAATTTAGGATAAATGGATCTGTACCAATGAAGATATTATCCATATAAAAAAAATTGAATAAGTTTATGTAATGAAGAAAGTAAGTCAAAGATCTCGAGAAATAGCAGAATTTGAGTCCAGAGTAATAGAGACAAAGAGATATCATCTTTAACTATAAAAATAGTTACAGATGAATGTAACTTTTGTCAGAGATCATATGATGTGTAGAAGTTACTATTATTTAAAGATAACAAGGGGTACCTTTTAAGACAACCCTTTTTAGGTGACTTTTTTTGCCCCACAGAGGGTGGTGAGTTTTTGGAACTCTTCCTCAAGAGGCAGTAGAAGCAAAATCTTTGAATGTTTTTGAGACAGCGGTGGATGGATTCTTGACACAAGAGTTGAGAGCCAGTTAACAATAGACAGTAGTATGGGATAAACAGACCAACCACACACTTATGGAATGGCAGCAAAGGTTCAAGGAGGATAATGGCCTACTCCTTCCCCTAAATCATACGTTTATACGTTTGTGCATACAGAACCATATCCTGGCATATATTTGGGAAAAGTACATGGCAATGACGTATGAATGATAACTGAAGGAACACAATACTTGAGAGCTGTATTATAAGACCAAGAAAGTTTTGCCAGGAAAGGTTAATTTGGCAATTTAGTCCCTTCCATGAAAGGCAGATACAAGCATCCCATTGGTTATAATTTGTTTTCCCTTTCTTTTCAGTCAACTGAAGGTTTTCCTGTGCCTGGGATACCGGTAGGTATACAATAAGCATTGATAGTTTTCTAATTGTACCTTTTGGAGGTGGTGTTCACCTGTGGGGGAGGTGGGTACAAGGCACATCAATGTGGGCATGCCTGGGCATCTCAAAATATCACTTCTCCCTTTCTTCCCCCCTTGGTGTCAAAAACATACCCCCTCACCCCCACATTCCACCTTGTCCCTATCCTGAGGGTCCCCAAATCCTTCCTGTTCTAAATTCCCAGGAGAAGGTCTTGCTTTTCAGGGCAAGACCTCCTCCCACTGAGGCTACATGCTGATTTTTTTAGAGTAGTTTTAGTAGAGGACATGAGAAATCCTAAAAGAGTACAGAAAATACCAGTTTCTATAAGACTTCTCTTCAAGGTATCTTAGGAAATCAAGGAATTTCCCCGTGAAAATCTTTAAGGCACGTACAAATGGTAAATGTAATTGCACAAATAGAATGTTGAGAGGAACGATTGACAATCCTTTCTTTATATTGTCTTTAGGGTTTGGATGGTGAGAAAGGGGAGAAGGGGAGCCCAGGAGAACCAGGAGAACCTGTAAGTATAAGCCCTCTGTACTAAATGCCTTTATTTAAAACACTGTCAAGGGGACTGTGTCACTGTTCAAAGCATTGTACAAAGAGGAGAAACACAAGTCCTGTGACATTAAGAAAATATCATCTGGAGCTCCAGTTGTCAGTACTCTCACCTGAGTCAATGGTTGTGAGTTTATAATACGTCAACACAAAAATCAAAGCTCACAATCCAGTGCATTAAACAAATCCCCAATTCACCATCTCATAGAATATCCTTAGTCAGGAAGCTTGTCATGAACAATCTGGTTTGCAACTTTACAATAGTGACTACATTCCAAAAGTACTTTATTGATCGTCATTATCCAACCTTATATGACACCCATTGTGATTCATAAAAATGTTACAAATTGCATTAAACTGACTTATCAGCATAAGTCTCACTTTTCAGAACTTGGCCCATAATCTAGAATATTGTCTCCAGGGTAACTTGTAGGCACCCATTATGATGCATTCAAGTACATGACACACATTGTGATTCATAAAAATGTTACAAATGTCTTGAAACTGACCTATCAGCATGTCTCACTTTTCAGAACTTGACCCATAATCAAGAATATTGTATTTATTTTTAAATAGATAACTTATTTAAGAACATTTTTAATATCAATAATAATGGCTTTTAAATATATCAGACACCATGTCTCTGGAAGCCATCCTGCAGATGTTTGTGTCCAGTGAAGTTATAGATTTATTTCAATCAGGCACTGTGTTTATTATGTCTATAACCAGTGAAATATTTTTTTTAGGGTTCCCATGGAACACCAGGAACAACTGGAACACAAGGACCTCCAGGTCCAAAGGTAACAATCATTTGATGTTGCTGTGTTCATGGGATGTGTGCAAGTAGATAATGGTGAGTGTCTTGAGTTGGGGATAAGCACAAATTGTGTTTGGGCCTCCTTAACATTGGTGTTATGCACAGGGAAAGGGTGATGCCCAAACCTAGTTGATCTTTATACAAGTTCCTATCTCACAACTAGGAACTCTCCTTGAGAAATACAGTCAAATGTGATGCATAAAACTTGAAAAGACTTTTGTATTTCTTCCATTCTCAGGGTCAGCAGGGTGATCAAGGGCGGTCTGGAATCTCTGGAGTAAAAGGTGAAATGGTAAGTAACCAGAGAAACTCAGCACCAGTGTGAATAGTACATTGCAAAAGTGGTCAGCCAATTATCACTGTTTCAATGTCATCAACTTTCCTTCTTAATAGGGTATTCCTGGAAGACCAGGGCCACCAGGGCCACATGGCGTGCCAGGAAATGTGGTAAGTATATGAGATAAAGGAAATATGGAGTCAGGTAGAAAAAAAGCAGTTAAGGCATTGATAATTTAAATTGAATTTCATTATAGGGAGTTCCAGGAGTTGCTGGCTCTCCAGGCAAGGATGGTCCTCAAGGTGAGAAGGTAAGTAAGACCAGTGTGACATTCATACAATGCTCTCTGCTAACCGATCCCCATTTATAAGCATGGCTTGGTTAACATTATTCCTCATGCCTCCATGTCACAGGGAATGTCTGGTGCTGATGGTGAACCAGGATCACCAGGAATTTCAGGACCACCTGGAATCCCTGGATTATCTGGAGAAGGCAAAACTGGGAAACCGGTAAGTTTTACTAAACTACTGAATAAGATTGAAAATGTTGAGGTTGGAAGAGTTGTGTAATAGACCCTCATTTGTGATTATTATTACAGGGTCAACCTGGTATACCCGGCTCAGTGGGGCCACAAGGACCAAAGGTGAGTTTCATTAGTACTATTATTATAGCCCAAAAGATTAAAATTCAAGACACAAGCTTTTTCTAGCATCATTGCTGATGCCTTTATTCATTGTCAACAAATCAGAACAGAAGATAATGAAGTCTTCAAAACTTGCAGGGCACAGTCAGTCTCTGCTTGGCTTAAAGAGATAGCAAGATGTTTCATGCAGTAGTTGACTTTAATACTCCGTTGGACAAAATGTGGCTTACTTTCCATTTTGCAATGGCTGAAGGAGATTAACGACTTCTTCTTGATCGGCGTGCACGCCTCCTCCTCCTTCTACGTCGTCTTCCGCTACGCCTTCTGCTTTGTCCATAGCTTCTCCGAGAACGGCTTCTTGCCATTGTGGTACTTTGACTTTTCTCCAACTACTGCTACCACTTCAGAAATGTTGTCGTCTTATATAGGTTATAACTTCCCCTAGGCACCCATTATGATGCATACAAGTACATGACAGCCATTATGATTCATACAAATATTAAAAATGTTACAAATATAAAAATGTTATGCCCTTACATGGTATTAATGATCATTTTGATGTACATGTACATATCTTGTCCATGTTTGGTCTTGATGTGCGTCCACAACTTGTATTTCTCTCTATTTAATATTCATGATGCCTTATTTAGCATTTTTGTGGCCATTTAAATTAATTGTTAGTTTGAATGTCACCATGGTGGTCATATACAATTGGATAAAAACAGACTAAATAGGTCCTGACACATTTCAAAACCAAAAAGGTGGCCATTGAGTTTTGAGTTAACCAATGTGCAAAGTTTGCTTGAGAACTGCAGCTTGGATGGAATCCTGAAGTTTAGCAAGGGAAATATGGCAAAGCAGATCCAGGATATAAGCCTAAGCCCAAGGAAGCAACCCTGAACCTAGAGTCAAGGCACACTCGGTAGAATGCCTTTGCCTAAAGTGGCAACTAGAATGAAGGTCCAGGCAGTGAGTGGAGTCCTGGAGTCCTGAATTGTGCAGATAGCAGGATGAAAATGGACCAAAAAAGCCCTTAAGCAATCCTATATAAAAATGAATATCGTATATAATCAAATTAAATAAAGAATCTGTGTCACTTACTATTGGGGTTATTTGAAGCAAGCAGAAGACAAGCAGGCCCTATATTGTGTATTAATACAAAAAAGGCATCTCTTTCAGTTTAGGACTTTGAAAATCTCTTCCAGGCTGCACCAGGAATTGTCTCAGCCAGCCCTTCTTCAGTGTCTTCAGCTCACAACTGGACAACCATGTTTTATATCCTTATATATCAATGCCCATATTTATACAAAGTATTTAATACTATGCTATGCCATGCCCTTGGCTGAATGCTAGTTCTAAGGTTACAGTCTCCTTATGACATATTAATTCATTCATTATTTATCACTGACTATATCATCTTATATGATGATGTTCGTACAATGTATACAATGTGCCTTTGCTTATGTCATCACTTTGCCATTGCATTGATATGTATTCCTTGTTATGATATTGGTGAATATGGGCCAATGAGTTTTAACATTATGACATTGTTGTACCTCAGAGTAAGACAGGAAGGGATAAAGAGAAAGATGTAAGAATGAGAATTGCATCCTGACTAACCTTGAGCAGTTTGCACTAACCCTATTTAACTTAGGCTCATTACACAGTGAGAGGAAGAAATCCACAGGCCTGTAGTCCAAAAAACAATTCTCTGTCACCACCCTCTGTATCTGACCTTCAAGCCAATTTTGTGCTTTTTTGGGGGCAGTATTCCAAGCCTCTAACCTTATATGGGAAGTTCATTTAAGTTGTCAACTGGGATATGGATAGTAGGGGATTCAGTGACAGTAATATCATTCAATAGCAAGGGTTGGTGAGTAGAAATTCTCTTACTTGAGCTGGTCATTTTCTGGCATTTGTGTGGCATGAATGTTACTTGCCAATTTTCAGCACAAGCCTTGGTTATTGTCCTGGTTTTATTGCTTTTGGACATGTACAGCTTCAGTATCTGCATAGTCCCAAATGGTGCTAAGCATTGATCATCAGCTCGCATCCCCACTTCTCAACTGATGGAAGGAATGTCATTGATGAAGCAGGTGAAAATGGTTGGGCATATATGGAATTTGATTAAGCAACTAACTTAGACCAGTGCATGCTGACTCTTAAAATCAAGGCCATTTATAAAAACATGTTTGTGAGGAATTAATCTCTTATCCAAACTGGATGTATGTAGAACCCAGAGCATAATTCTAGCTGACAGCTATGAACTAACACAGAAGCCTAGGAAAGCTGGAGCTGTTGCAGACCAGAGATGCATCTGGGAAAAGTAACTTACCCTGAGACAAGCTGATGAGAAATGGTAAGCTAGAGAAATGAAACTGTCTCCAACCATTAAAAGGAGGAATCGTTATGGGAGGTAGGTGGGAAACTGTCCCGCGTGCTTCCAGTGTGGGAAGTCAAGCATATGAAGGAACTTGGCTGGCTTTTGCTGTTTGCCCATAAACTCAAGCTGCAAAACCAATGTCTGGCACATTCAAGGTGGACAGCGTCTGTTCAAGCATGAGTGTTGTCCAGGATAGTTATAAGGATATTATAAAGTGAAAGGTGAATAAATGTATCCTGACAAACCTTATCCAGTTTGCACTAATCCTGTTTAAAGTAGGCGCATTACACGGTGAGGTAGACAAAGGGGATAAAAATCAGAAGGACCAACACAACTTTATTGAATACTTTAACAAGGAAAGACAATATTTATCAGACTCTGTCAAATTCTATCACTCTCTTCCATGGGATTTTCTATAAAGTCTTAACTCAATATGTAAACAGTCTCAAATCTACATGAGCTATCTACTTCTGACAGATGTTTCCAAGGATTTGCTACCCCCTATCCACAGATCCTCAATACTGTATTTGCACTGTTTGTCTGAAAGGACTGATGACACCCATTTACCAAGACTGGGACAGGCTGTTCCTTAGTCTTGAAAGGGTGACTGATGATTCAGGATCTGCAGTCACTGATTAGGGCTTCCCATGTTGTCTCGGGCAGGTCCTGGTCCTTGGGTCATGTCACAGAGGTGATATTCTGGGTCTGGTCAACTTGATGATGCTCACCACAAAATACAAGGAGCTGGAGATGCTGTGCAGCTCAGCTGCCAGGCAAAAGTGCTCTCTTGAGACTTTGAATAAGGTGCTAAATCAGAGAGCTGGAGCTCCACGTTGTTGCTTTTATCCTTCTCTTCCCCCATTTCTTGAAGATTCTGTGGCCTCTTTTGAGTACTAGCATCAGAGGGCAGGAAGATCCAATGAGTTGACTACTTTCCATATCTAGAGGTCACAAAACATAGTTTTGAATCTTCAGTTTGCCCTTGACACTCCATGCCTTTGGCATTCCACTGAGCTGGGTGCCATGTTCTAAACAATGTCGCTGTTAGCATCTGACCAGACAGTTCCAGGTCTGTCTAGTTCCAATGGGGAATTAATTGTTTAAGGCCTGACTGCATGAGTACTGTCTGATCCAGCTCTGCAGTTTGCAAATTGCCGAGTCTGGGTAGATTTAAACTTGGCTTCCACATTTCAAGATTTTATCCTAACTCTTGAAAAATATCAACATTTCTGTAAAGATCCCAGTGGTCATGGGTCACCTGACCACAACAGTATTGTGTTCAGTATAACTCATAAGGCTGAGGTTAGAGTCATTTAAATTAAAGTAGAAGCAAGGTCAAGATCCTAGAGATATGTGGAAGCTGTACAGAGGGCATTGAAACCCGTGAGCCTTGATGTGGCTCAGGAAGGGTCACATGAATTAAACAGTACCAGCAGAAATGACCAGACTGAACCCCAACACACTGAGCTATACTTCAACAGCTGATCTTGAGCAGAGGCACAGTGAAAGAACATTAATTGGAAATTGTAAGGACTGAAATACTTCTCCAACTCTCTCTCTCTCTGTTCCTTCTCATTCTCTGAAGAGACAGTGCTCCATCAAAAAAAGGCAAACTGTGGAACACAGAAATATCAAAATACTCCACCACTGCTGATGATACCAGACAACAATTAAACAATTTGGGGCGGCACAGTGGCTCAGTCGTTCACACTGCTGCCTCACAGCACCGGGGACCTGGGTTTGATTCCCACCTCAGGCGACTGTCTGCGTGGAGTTTGCACATTCTCCCCATGTCTACGTGGATTTCCTCCGGGTGCTTCGGTTTCCTCCCACAATCCAAAGATGTGCAGGCCAGGTGAATTGGTCATGCTAAATTGCCCATAGTGTTAGGTGCATTCATCAGGGGTCAATATAGGTTAGGGGAATACATCTGGGTAGGTTACTGTTAAGAGGGCCGGTGTGAACTTGTTGGGCCAAATGATCTGCTTCCATATTGTAGGGAATCTAATCTAAACTCTGGTCTCAGATTTAAAGTCTAACATCTCAAGAACTTTAAAGACATTTAAATTGTGTGTATCAGATGCTCACCTTTCCAAACTTATTGATGATGATGTTGATTTATATATTGTCACTTTTACTCTACACGATCAACATGGTAAAATACAGTGAAAAGCTTCAACTGTCGCTACAATCCTTATGCTTCAAGAATTAAAAGAATAAGAAGACAAAGCTGAAAGAGGACCCATCTTCACTCTGTCACCTCCACCATGAATCCAGAGATATGAGCTGGCTGACCAATAACACTCACCAACTTCAGTCACCACTCTTCAGGTGTCATCTTTGTCGTTGGGCCCACCCTGACAAAGGCTGGCAGTGCCAGGTCCCAAGCTGTACCCACAATCACCCCATAATCAGGAGCCCCTGATGCTTCACCAACAGCCTGGAAACCTTGCTGTGGGCCCGCCACAACCCGGAGTGCCCGCTCCAGGCCCGCCACAACCCGGAGTGCCCGCTCCAGGCCCGCCACAACCCGGAGTGCCCGCTCCAGGCCGCCACAAGCCAGAGTGTCTGCTCTAGGCCTACCACAGCCAGGATTCTCCATTGTGGGTCTACCACAACCAGGAGAGCTCACTCCAGGCCTACCACAACCAGGCGTGCTCACTTCTGGCCCACAACCAGGAGTGCTCACGCCTGGCCCACCACAACCAGGGTATTTAGCACTGCTGCCAGACTCGCCAAAAGTCCTACTCTGGCTGCTGTCCTCTGTGATATCAACACCATCCCCACCGCCACCGCCAAAAAGAAAAAGACACAAAGAAAGAAAATGAAAACAAAAGGGTAAGGAAAGAACAGAGGAAGCGGCCGCCTGAAGCCTGAACACTGCCTACCTGGCCAGGGTGGCATCTTGATGTGTAGGTCATGCCTGTGTTTGATGTCACATTACTATTTCTCTCAACAGCAGTAGGTAGTAAAATTCCTCTTTCTTTCATTCAAGAAAACCTTGGTAATTGAGAAGTGAGTTCATATGGTCTATTGACGTTTTTGTACTCTTCTCACACTTTTCTTTCAGATCCATAGCCTTCTGTACATTTCTCCCTCATTTGCTTATTTGATTCCCTTAATTGTAGCAGTGCTTGTTATCTTAAGTAAACCACGTTTTTAGCAGGATTCAAATTCCAAACATTCTCAATAAAGATGCTTGTACAGTTGATCAGTGACTAACATATATTTATAGCCTATTTCATCCTCCCCTTTCCATAGAAACATCAAGTAGAAAGAGAAGGTAAAATCAGTTAGATTTTCCAATCCTTATAGCAGTGGGTAATGTCTACTGCAGAAGTTTATCAGAAAACATTTGTTGAGACAGGGATGGATTCATTCTGATATCTCACCGGATCAATTATCAACAATGAAAAAAAATAAAAATGAAAAGGGTCAGTGAGTTATTCAATCCCATGTCTTGATATGGATTGTTTATTCTGAAGCATCTGTTTCTTTTACTTCTTGCAGGGTGACCCAGGAGAACCTGGTTTACCAGGGTTATCAGGAGACAGAGGCCTTCCAGGTGAAGGGAACCCAGGACCAGCGGTAATTTAATTCAATACATTGTCCGAAAATAATCTCTAAATTACCCTTGAAAACAGAATTGTGTAGTTTTAAGCTGATAGGGGAAAGATTTAAATGGGAACTGAGGGGCAACCTTTTCACTCAGAGGGTGGTGCGTGTATGGTATGACATGCCAGAAGAATTGATAGATGCAAGTACAGTTGCAATATTTGAAAGACATTTGAGCAGGTACATGAACAGGAAAGGTTTGGAGGGATATGGGACAAACACAGGCAAATGGGAGTAGTTTAGTTTGAGAAACCTGGTCAGTACAGATGTGTTGGACCAAAGGGTCATTATTCCTGAATTTGTAAAGTAATAAATCCTTTATGTGAAGTGCTATATCTCCATAACCTTGTTCCTATACTGCACAAGCATGTCTGAGAAAATTAAAATGATTTGAGCTGCCTCAACTCCATTCCTACTGGGTGCAAAACCACAGCACACTTTTTTTTTCTGTCTATATTTTCAAATAAAGATTTACTTACCACCTAAATGCCTGAATTGAAATTGCCTTCCACTCTCAGGCAATGTACCCCGGTCCCCAACTTTTACTGCGTGAAAGAACTTTTCCTTAAGTTTCCAGTTATCTTAAATTTGTACACTTAAGTTTTCAATTCTTTTACAGTGGCAACATACATTTCATTTTTACACAGTCCAAACCCTGTTGGACCTGAGTATTAAATGAGTTGGTTTAGAGATTGCCAATGTACTGATAGTTAGCTTCCAAAAGTCAAAAAATTATGTAATGATTCCTGCACATTGGAATAAAATGTTACTCCATTATTTAAGAAAGAAACAAAACAGTAAGACTCAGCATATATTAGAATCTATCTTAAAGGATGTGATAAATGGACACTTAAAAGAAAATTAGTTGACTGTGTGCGGTCAGCTTTGATTTGCAAATAGAAAATCATCTTTGACAAAGTTTTCTTGGGCATATTTCCAACAAAATTGATCATGGGAGTCAGTGGGTGAAGTGTATTTCAATTTTCAGAAGGTTCTTAAAACGATTGGTTAGCAAACCTAAAGCAGATGGTACAGAAGGTAATCTACTTGCACAAATCAAGGATTGGTTAACAAACAGTAAAAAAGACAATAGAAGTAAAGTTTAGCAGACTGTGATGAGTGAGGAACTGCAAGGGTCCCAGCTGTTCGTAATATATCTCTATAATTTAGATGGGATGAACAGTAATGCATCTGGTTATGCAGATGATACAAAGAAATATGGGTTATGAAGATGATGCAAAAAATCAGGAGGATTTAATTATTTGGCAAAACATGGCAATGGAATAGAACAGAGAAAAATAGAAGTTATCTGCTTTGGTAGTAGATACAGATATGCGAATAATTTCTTAAATGGTGAGAGATTGAAAAGTGGAGATATATAACAGAACTTGAGTGTCCTTGACAATAAGTCATTGAAAGCTAACATGCAGGTGCAATAAGTTATTAGGAAGACTAATGGAATGTTCACCTTTAGTGACAGATAATTTGATTACAGAGGCAGTGGAATCTTGCTTCAATCATACAGGAGCTTGGTTCGACTGCACCTGGAGTATTGTGTGCAGTTTTGGTTTCCTGATCTCAGGAAAGATATTATTGCCACAAAGGGAGAACAGCAAATGTTCACCAGACTTGTACCCAGGATGATGCATTGGTCCTGTGAAGAGAGATTGAACAAACTGGGGCCTGTATTCTCTAGAATTTCAAAGAAGAGGTGATCCAACTCAAGCCTACAAAATACATAAAGGGGATGCAGAGTGTAAGATGCAGGAAAGATATTTCCCCTGATTGGAGAGTCTATAACTGAGAGACAAAATTTTAAAAAGGGATTTGCCACTTAGGACAGAGAGTAGGGTTTTTTGGTAACTCAGAGGGTGGTGAATCCTTGAGATTCTCTGCCCCAAAGAGCTGTGGAAGCTCAGTGTTTGACTGAATTCCAAGCAGAAATTGATAAGTATTTTATTATTAATGATATAAATGGTTATGGGAATAATGTTGATAAAAGACATTGAAATTGTTTGATCAGCCATGATCCTCACTAATGTTAGAGCAGATTCAATGGGCTAAAAACGGGTGGCATGGTGGCACAGTGGTTAGCACTGTTGCCTCACAGCACCAGAGATCTGGGTTCAATTCCCGCCTCAGGCGATTGACTGTGTGGAGTTTGCACATTCTCCCCGTGTCTGCGTGGGTTTCCTCCGGGTGCTCTGGTTTCCTCCCACAGTCCAAAGATGTGCAGGTCAGGTGAATTGGCCATGCTAAATTGCCCGTAGTGTTAGGTAAGGGGTAAATATAGGGGTATGGGTGGGTTGCGCTTCGGCGGGTCGGTGTGGACTTGTTGGGCCGAAGGGCCTGTTTCCACACTCTAATGTAATCTTAAAAAAAAAGGCCTACTCCTGTTCCTGTGCTCCTTCCCTAACACTTCCTTATTCCTCATGTCATGAGAATCTACTCAAGCAGAAATTGGAAATGTCTATTACTTTCTTTGAATAAAAATGATAATATTGTGTTTATTTTTTTCTTGTCTAGGGTGCTGCCGGACAGCCAGGAGATAGAGGCCATCCGGTATGACAACTGGGATCAGAAACATTCAGATCATTTTAAGAATAAGAGTTGAGAGCAAAATAGTGCAAAACAAGAAGGAGCAATGAATTTTCTTGCTAACTGATCTTTCTCAATGTTAAAAATCTAAAATTCAATTAACCTGTCATGTGTGGGTTTCCTACGGGTGCTTTGGTTTCCTCCCATAATCCAAAGACGTGCAGGTCAGGTGAATTGGCCATGCTACATTGCCCATAGTGATGAGTGCAGTAGTCAATGTGTAGTAAATGTACAGGAATGGGTCTGTGTGGGTTACTCTTCGGATGAGAGAAAGTGAGGGCTGCAGATACTGGAGATCAGAGCTGAAAATGTGGTGCTGGAAAAGCGCAGCAGGTCAGGCAGCATCCAAGGAACAGGAGAATCGACGTTTCGGGCATAAGCCCTTCTTCAGGAGGGCTTATGCCCGAAACGTCGATTCTCCTGTTCCTTGGATGCTGCCTGACCTGCTGCACTTTTCCAGCAACACATTTTCAGCTACTCTTCGGATGGTCAGTGTGGACTTGCTGGGCCGAAGGGCTGGTTCCATACTGTAGAAAATCTAATCTAATCAAACGGCTTTTGAGGAAGGGTGTACCATATTTCCACTAAACATCACATGAGAGAGTATTTTCTGGTTTCAGTTCTAAATGACCTTCCTATAACTTTAGGTTTAGACTCCTTTATTCTGGATTTATGGGTGCCATGGACATTTGGTCCCATGTACCTGACTATTGAAACCTCTTAGTATTTCAGACACTTTCAATGCATTAGCTCTTTCCAATCTCAAGGCAGTCCAACCCAAGTTTATACATACTGTTTTAGCCCCGAAAGTTCATCAATGTGTGTACAAATCTTCCCAATAAGATGTCCTGGTGGTGGAATGCAAAATTAGAGGGAATAGGTTTAAAGTTGGAGGGGAAAGATTCATAAGGGACCTGAGGGGTAACTTGCTCACACAGACGGTAGTCCATGTGTGGAATGAGCTGCCAGAGAAAGTGGCAGAGTCAGCTACAATTACAACATTTAAAAGACATTTGTCCAGGTACATGAATAGGAAAAGCTGAGAGGTTTATGGACCAAACACAGTCAAATGGGATGAGTTCAGTTTGGATACCCAGTCAGCATGGGCAAATTGGACTGAAGGGTTTGGTTTCATGCTGTATGACTCAATGCTATATGGCATTTCTCTGGTTGGAATACCAGTTCAACCTTGATTACATTCTCAGAGCATGATCTTCATATATGAAGAAGATTGTACACCAGTTTCCAACTGCTGCCTTTCTTTCTTACTGAGAAGAGCAGCTTCTGATGAGAATTGAGTATAAGGATAGACAAGTTATGCTGCAGCTTTATAGAACTTTAGTTAGGCCACACTTGAAATAGTGCGTACAGTTCTGGTCAACACACTACCAGAAGGATGTGGATACTTTGGAGAGGGTACAGAAGAGGTTTACCAGGATGTTGCTTGGTATGGGGGCTTCTAGCTATAAAGAAAGATTGGATAGACTGGGTTTGTTTTCACTGGATCGCAGGACATTGAGGGGCAACCTAATAGAAGTTTATAAGATTGTGAATGGTATGGATACAGTGGAAAGGATGAAAGTCTTTTTTTCCAAGTCGGAGGGCTCAATTATTAGGGGACACAGGTTCAAGGTGCAAGGGGGAAGTTTAAAAGTGATGCGCAAGGCAAGTTTTTAACACTGGGCATTGCTGGAGGAGGTGGTGGAAGCAGATAAAAAAGCAGCATTCAAGAATCATCTGGACGACGACATGAATAGGAAGGGAATAGAGAGATGCAGATGCTGTAAGTGAAGACAGTTTTAGCATGGAAGGGCAAAATGTAGCAGCACAGGCTTGGTGGGCCAAAGGGCTTGTTCCTCTGCTGTATTGTTATTTGTTCTTAATCAGAGAGATAAGAAGGGAATTGTGGTGGACATAGACAGTTTTGACAGCAAATAGCATTAAAAATGTTTATTTTAGGGATTCATTTTCCTGGGTTCACTCCCAGTTAGATTGTCAAAGTAAACTTCACTTTCCTCTCCCCAATCCCACTACAAGGTCTGTCCTCATAATTTCACACTGTATGCATAAAGCCTTTACAGAAAATGTACATGGAATTCTGAACAAAACCATTCATTCCATAACAAACAATCCTGAGTGCCAGATGTCTCGCTAGTTAACCTGTGCTCAGCGGTAGAGATTATGAGTAAGTCAGCATCAGTAATGCCTAGCGATAAACCGCTGTTGCAATCCTTTACAGTGATTTCAACTGAAAAGTAAAAATGAAGGAAATAAGGCATTGGCTAGAGAGATCTGATCTGAATCGGCATTGAGCAAGGTGAGGAACAAATACTTGAGCTAGGTGCAAAAAAATGGAAGCAACCTTCAGGAGAGAAGGGGAAGAATGTACAGCACAAAACTACCACAAAACATGGCATCATGTTTCTACCATTACATGGATAACAGATTATTTAAAAGATGTTACTTGTCATCACAACCTCCTGTTGTATGCAAGTTGTTCAGAGTTGCATTTAAATTCAAATGGGGGGGGACTATGTCAACATTATTGCCTGAATTAGATGATTTATCTGCTCTTTGATTGACAAAACTGATTTTTTAAATTGTACTTGCCAGGGTCCACGAGGCTCACCTGGAACTCCAGGCCAACCTGGAAGTGATGTAAGTCTTTCTGAAATTTCTAAGGGAACTACCATTTCAGCTTAAGTGATTTTTAATAACTTTAACTTGTTGTACACTGAATTTCAGTATAAACCCCATTATAGTGAGAGTCTATCCCTGATTAAGTAACACAGAAGAAGGCAAGGCAGTATGTCAATAGTCTGACGAGGGAAGGGGCCATATTGGACCTGGTACTGGGGAATGAACCAGGTCAGGTGGTAGAAGTTGCGGTGGGGGATTTCTTTGGGAACAGGAACAGTGTCCACAATTCTGTAAGTTTTAGAATACTTGTAGACAAAGATGAGAGTGGTCCTAAGGGAAGAGTATTAAACTGGGCCAAGGCCAATTATATCAAAATTAGGCAGGAGCTCGGAAATGTGGATTGGACTCAACTATTTGAAGGGAAGTCCACATTTGATATGTGGGAGGCTTTCAAAGATAGTGCAGGATAGGCATGTCCCATTGAAGGCAAAGAATAGGAAAGGCAAGATTCAACTGTGGATGACAGGAGAAATAGTACGACGAGCCAAGAGAAAAAGGGAAGCGTACATAAGGTCCAGGCAGCTAAGAACAGAGTGAGCCCTGGAGGAATATTGGAAGATTAAGACCAGTCTTAAATGAGGAATCAAGTGGGCTTAAAGGAGTCATGAAATAGCCTTAGCGAGCAGAACTAAGGAGAATCCCAAAGCATTTTATTCTTATATAAGAAGCAAACGGGTAACTAGAGAAAGGATTGGTCCACTAAAGGCTAATGAAGGAAGGCTGTGTGTCCAACCTGAGAGAATTGGTGAAATTCTGAATGATTACTTTGCATCAGTGTTCACTGAGGAGAGGAACATGATGAATGTTGAGATTAGAGATAGAAGTTTGATTAGTCTGGATCACGTTGACTTAAATAGGGAAGATGTGATGGGTATGCTAAAGGTTATTAAGGCGGACGAATCCCCAGGACCAGATGGGATCTATCCCTGGTTGCTGAGGGAGGCGAGAGAGGAAATTACTGGGGCCCTGACAGATATCTTTGTGTCATCCTTAAATACAGGTGAGGTGCAGGAGGACTGGAAGGTTGCTCATGTTGTGCCCCTGTACAAGAAGGGTAGTAGGGATATTCTGGGTAACTACTGACCAGTTAAGCCTGATGTCAGTGGTGGGAAAGTTGCTGGAGAAGGTACTGAGGGATAGGATCTATTTATATTTAGAAAAGAATGGG
Source organism: Chiloscyllium plagiosum (assembly GCF_004010195.1). Classification (NCBI taxonomy): domain Eukaryota; kingdom Metazoa; phylum Chordata; class Chondrichthyes; order Orectolobiformes; family Hemiscylliidae; genus Chiloscyllium; species Chiloscyllium plagiosum. Next base: position 24,612,858 of record NC_057713.1, read on the forward strand.
CTTATCAGTCATAGGCAACATGGTTTTGTGCGGGGGCGATCATGCCTTACCAACTTAATAGAGTTCTTGGAGGAAGTGACCAAGTTGATAAATGATGGAAGGGCTGTTGATGTCATATACATAGACTTTAGTAAGGCGTTTGATAAGTTCCCCATGGTAAACTAATAGAGAAAGTGAAGTCACATGGTGTGCAGGGTGTTCTAGCTAGGTGGATAAAGAATTGGTTGAGCAACAGGAGACAGAGAGTAGTAGTTGAAGGGAGTTTCTCGAAATGGAGAAAGGCGACCAGTGGTGTTCCACAGGGGTCAGTGTTGGGGCCACTGTTGTTTGTGATATACATAAATGACCTGGAAGAGGGCACTGTTGGTATTATCAGCAAATTTGCAGATGACACGAAGATTGGTGAAGTAGCAGAAAGCATAAGAGACTTTCAAAGAATACAGGAGCACACAGATACACTGGAGAGTTGGGCGGAGAAGTGACAGATGAATTCAATCCAGACAAATGTGAGGTGATGCATTTCGGCAAGTCTAGTTCTAGAGCGAATTATACAGTGAACGGAAGAGCCTTGGGGAAAAGTTGATGGGCAGAGAGATGTGGGAATGCAGGTCCATTGTACCCTAAAGGTTGCTGCGCAGGTGGACAGTGTGGTCAAGAAGGCATATGGTATGCTTGCCTTCATTGAACGGGGTATTGAGTATAAGAGCTGGCAAGTCATGGTAAAATTGTACAAGACATTGGTTCGGCCACATTTAGAATACTATGTGCAGTTCTGGTCGCCACATTACCAAAAGGAAGTGGATGCTTTGGAGAGGGTGCAGAGAAGGTTTACAAGGGTGTTGCCTGGTATGGAAGGTGCTAGCTATGAAAAGAGATTGAGTAGGTTAGGTTTGTTTTCATTAGAAAAAAGGAGATTGAGGGGGGAACCTGACTGAGGCTTTCAAAATCATGAAGGGTATCGACAGGGTAGATAGCGATAAGCTTTTTCCCAGGGTGAAGGATCCAATAACAAGAAGTCATGCTTTCAAGATGAGAGGTGAAACGTTTAAGGGTGATACACATGGCAAGTACTTTATGCAGTGGGTGGTGGGTGTCTGGAACGTGTTACCAGCAGAGGTAGTAGAGGCAGGTACAGTAGATTCATTTAAGATGCGTCTGGACAGATGCATGAGTAGGTGGGGAGCAGAGGGATACAGATGCTTAGGAATTAGGCGACAGGTTTAGACAGTAGGTTTGGATCAGCTCAGGCTTGGAAGGCCAAAGGGCCTGATCCTGGGCTGTAAATTTTCTTTGTTATAAGAAGAACGCGTTATAACCTCATTGCTTAATGGCACTATTTCAAATTCAATAGCGGATTAACATATCCCTCTCTATTCCAGTGGGCTATGATTAGCATAGGAAGATTCAAGGAAAAGTCAATGGAAGAAAAGGATTTTCAAATTACAGTGTCTAATTCTTAATGGGGGAGTGCTGAATTTGGACAGTTGTGTAAAATGCAAAATATCACCCTGGAAAGCCACTGAAATCAAGGGAAATGAAGTTCAGGAGCAATTTTTCCGGATTGGCTAAACCAGCGCTAAAGCAATGCCAAAATGAGGACTGGAGTGGACAACGTTAAAAACCACACAACACCAGGTTATAGTTCAACATATTTATTTGAAAGTACAAGTTTTCGGAGCTCCATTCCTTCATCAGGTAACTAGTGGGGAATATGATGAAGGAGCAGTGCTCCGAAAGCTTGTACTTCCAAATAAGCCTGTTGGACTATAACCTGGTGTTGTGTGGTTTTAAACAATGCTAAGATAATCAGGTAGCCTCGTACAGTTGTATCAATTTCAGAAAAAGATGGAAGGGAAGTGATTAATGATCCATTTATTGTGACCACTTTCAAGTAAATAACTAATTTTTTCCATTAACGCCCCTCTTACTGGAGTGGGATAAACAAATGTAAGTCAAGATGGATAAAGATTGATATTGTGCATAAAGTATCAGTACTCTTCTAAATTTACATTCAAGTTTCCTGGAGTCTCCCTTTGTCCTTTTCCTTCTTCACAAAGCTGTTGAAGTTAACTATGAAAGTAAAGATGTTCAGCTTTTGAAAAAAAAGGACATAATATTTTTCATGTATATTAAGTACACTTATCATGGTAATACCATTGTCAATGTTGCACTCTGGCCTTATCTTGCTGTGTCAATGATCTAGATTGCTGCAGTATTGCAATGGCTGGCATCTTGGAGATGAAAGAAACCCGGGAGGGTTTGGGGTAGTCATTATGCCTGAGTTTTATCTGGTGATGCTGTTTGAAAGTTGTATGCTCCAACAGTACTCAGAAGTGGCACAGCATTATTTGATTGTTGTTAACTATCCTGTTGATAATTAAATCCTATAATAATAAGAAAAAGAAATGGATTAATTACAGATGACAGGCCATTTTCACTTTAGTTTTTTTTGTCTGTAGAGTTGTCATCCAGAATCAAATCTTTGAGGAGTCAGTAGCAAAAAAAAATTAGTTGTTCATTAGATTTTGATTATAGAATTTAAAAAGGTGAAACTAATTGAAACATTATAAAATATAACGTTCAACATTGCAGCTTTGTCATGATGATAGCCTTCACCAGTCCCACTGTGAATAAGCCACCTCCAAAACTTTTGTGCCATAGTCTTTGCTTTAGCTACTTTTAGGTCTTTCTGGAGGCTGCAACTGCTTGGAATTGCTGTATCAACGTACCTTTGGCAACTGATGTAATTGCTTTTCATCAAATGTTTTCTGTTTGTCCTGCAGGGGTTACCAGGGCCTAGAGGAGATCCAGGGCCTCCAGGAGAACCTGTATGTTGGCATTTCCTGTGTACTATTATTATCATTTTTCCAGAAACTATTCCTTTTGCTATTTCTTGCTTGCTGATACTAACCTTTGATCAGCATTGCTGATTATTTAATGTTGAAGTATTTATTCTTTCAGCTTTTTAAATCTTTCTAGTACTCAGTATCTGTTATCATATTTTGTTTCTCTTTTTTTGTCTCCTTTTATTATATGAGACTTCCTTGCTTCTTTCCCTCTGTTCTGCTTGAGCTCATTCCCTCCCAGAACTCCTGACTTTATATGGATCAGTAGACCACCTGATTGGGTAACCTGATCCAAAATTTCTGACTCTGGTATCTGTATCACATGGGGAACCAAGAGTACCTTCCCCTCATGATTTAATTCAATAAAAACCTTTTGTGTGTCCCACATTTACAAATGACTTTCAATTTTTTCTAGGTTATGTTGGAAATATACTCATGCTCACTTTTAAATCTATCCGATGTTGCCATTTTTTGAAGCCTTTTATTTTCTTGATGCTATTTTCACACACATCCTCCTACAGGATGATTCTGATGCCCATTCTGATTGACTGGGTGGCAAATTAGCCAGTGGAAGTCAATTACTCCTTGGAATTCCTGTTTTATCCGGACCTTTAAGCTTCTGAGCTCCTGAATCTTTAGAATATGCTGGGTAAATATTCACATATTTATGGCTGTGGAGATCAGAAAGTCCCAGCGCTATTTCACACTGTTATAAAGATCAGGAGCTCAGTGAAGTCAAGGATTGGACCCCACCCCTTGATGCACATCATTGACTTTGACAAATTCTCTTTCCTTAATTTCTTTCACTCATTCCCTCTTTTAGTAACTTTGCTATGAGCATCTTACCACCAAACTGAAGATGCTAACTTTACCATATTCAATTCCTGAGTGAAGTAATTCCAAAAAAAGGAGCAAAGTTAAAGAAGCATAGCTAACATTTCATGTGAAATTGCATTAGTATAGTTGTATCACAATGATGTAATAGTATTTTCTGACCTGCAGGCATCATTACCTCTTATTTCAAGGGGACAAATAGAATACATGGTTCAGGTGAGTGGTTTGGTAACCTGATATAAAATAGGTTTGGTAGAGGGGTGGGAGCCATGTAGAAAAATATGAAGCAGCAAGCGGTACTCTTCTTAGATGCTTGTACCAATGCTGGTCATAACCCTTATTGTGAAAATGCCAGTGTTCTTATTGTTCATGGGATGTGGGCATTACTAGTGGGCATTTGTTCCCATTCTTTAAATGTTTTTGCAAGTAATTAAGATTTAGCCAGTTATTGAATTGTGGATCTGAAGCTGGCCAGACCAGGTGAGAATGGCAGACTTCCTTGTCCAAGGAATATTAATGAACCATATAGGTTTTTTCTTTTACAACAATTAATGATAGTTTCATTGTCACCATTACCACTACCAGCTCTCAATTCCAGATTTTTATTTTGATTAATTGAATTTAAATACCACCACCTTCCATGGTGGAATTCAAACCCATGTCCTAAGGCATTAGCCTGGTCCTCTGAATTTCTAGATCACTAATATGCTTTCTTATGGATTACTTAATGTATCCCTGAGGGACTGAAAGCGAAACAATAATTTGCTAATGCTGTTGTCCCTTTGGTAAACTGGGTCAGCATACCTTTTGGAAAAACAATGATGTTTTAAGAGGGACAAATACATCAGGATTTGGTAAAGTTATTGCTTTCTCTGCTATTGCAAAAATAAGTCCTGCAAATTCTTCTATTTCTTCACATTTTCAATGGCAATATTGAAAGATCTGCTGGTACATTTCAAAAATTTGCTTCTGATATCTATTATTATTTCATCTATTAATAATGTTCTCAATTACTAAATGATTCTGTAATGATGTCACAGTGGTTGATTTATATTACCCTAAGATGCTGCAGTAAGACTGTCTCTTGGTCTTATTAATCATAAGGTAATATGGAATGTCAATGACTCTCTCTTTATAATTGACTAATCAAGCACTATGTATGACATCATGCATTCTATTGGGTGAAAACAGTCACAAATATTGTTGGAAGATGATTATTTGCTTTATTACAGTGAGTAAAATATGCACAGTTAATGAAAGTTGTGACTTGAAATGGCAGTGATCAATGGCATTTAAAAGAAAACAGTAGGAAATGTGAATGGCTGTTCAAATTAAGAGGGGAGGCACAGAGCTGCATGTGAGATATTCAACTGAACTCTTGTCTGTCGATTTTAAATTGAAATAAAAGTAAATTACTGATCAAACTGAAGCATGGAAGCAACCTCCATTTGTGAGAACATCATATTGATCAATAACAATACAACATATCTTATACACCTTCCAAATGGCACAATATAGAAGTAATATTTAAAATATGAATTGTAAAATTTTATTGAATTGGCAGTACTTTTAAGAAAGATAAGTCAAGACTTCATTATATTTTCAATACACTTAATAAAGCTAAGTTAAGATGATGTGTACAGACTAACTGGGAATTACATACACTGGTTTGTGACCATTTGAAAGGACAGAAACGAAGGGAAAGGTGGTGGGGTGGCTTTGTTCATACAAGGTGAAGCTAGTACGTTCACTACAAATTATTTTTGATTGGATGTTGTAGAATCCAGGTATAACATAGCTAAGATAAGTGGGAAAACTGAGGACTGGGAAGCTTTTAAAGAGCAACAGAGGATTACTAAGAAGGAAATACGCAGAGGAAAAATGAGGTACGAAGGTAAACTGGCCAAGAATATTAAGGAGGATAGTAAAAGCTTTTTTAAGTATGTGCAAGGCAAAAAAAATGGTTAAGACAAAAATTGGGCCCTTGAAGACAGAAACAAGGGAATATATTACTAGGAACAAAGAAATGGCAGAGGAATTAAAAGGGTACTTCAGATCTGTGTTCACTGGAGAAGACACAAGCAATCTCCCTGAGGTAACAGTGGCTAAAGGACCTGAACTTAAGGGAATTTATATTTGCCAGGAATTGGTGTTGGAGAGACTGTTAGGTATGAAGGTTGATAAGT
>NC_057713.1:24619771-24628389 GCF_004010195.1 Chiloscyllium plagiosum
GAGTTGTATAGAGTTCTCAAAGATAGTGGAATCAAGGGTTATGGAGATAAGGCAGGAACAGGATACTGATTAGGAATGATCAGCCATGATTATATTGAATGGCGGTGCAGGCTCGAAGGGCTGAATGGCCTACTCCTGCACCTATTGTCTATTGTCTAATCCATATGGGTCAAGGTAAGAAGCTTTGAGGAGAAGAAGATACTAGTGGGAGTGGCTATATTACACCTAAAGGTAGAGCATGTAAAAATGTAGTACTTTAATTGTGGGTGATTTTAATTTTCATATTGGGAAAATAAAATTGGCATGAGGAAGAATTCACAGAGTACAAACAGGATAGTTTCCTTAAAGAATATGTGGTGGATTTAACCAGATCTCAGACTAATTGAGATCTATTTTATGTGGAGTGAGGCAGATTTAATAAATGATCTTGGAGTAAAATATCCCCTGGCTACAGCAATCATAACATGGTAGAGTTCGCATTCACTTTGAGAGGGAGAAACATAGTTTAGAAATACATGTTCTAAGCCTAATTAAAGATAACTACATGGAAAGGAAGATCGAGTTGAGAAAAGAGTTTAGCAGAAAAGATGGTTGATGAACAATGGAAGATTTGTTTTTAATAACTCACAGCAAAGATATATTGGAATGTTGAAGGATTCTAGGAAAGGGATAAACCACCCATGGTTAACCCAAAGGAAGTTAAGGACTATGTCAAAGTAAAAGAAAAAAATATAATGTGGCAAAGGTAAGTAGTAAATTAGAGGATTTATAAAGTGTGAAAAGCCAACAAAAGGTGATAAAGAAATAATAGAGTAAATTATGAGGGTTAACTGGCAAGTAACATAAAATTAGACGCAAGTAATTTAAGTCACACATTTGGCATCTCCAAAAGACACAATATAACCAGTACCCTTTGCTAAAAATGTGTTGCTGGAAAAGCGCAGCAGGTCAGGCAGAATCCAAGGAGGAGGAGAATCGACGTTTCGGGCATGAGCCCTTCTTCAGGAATGGGGAAGGGCTCATGCCCGAAACATCGATTCTCCTGCTCCTTGGATTCTGCCTGACCTGCTGCACTTTTCCAGCAACACATTTTCAACTCTGATCTCCAGCATCTGCAGTCCTCACTTTCAACCAGTACCCTTTATCAATACTTGGGATTTTCATTTAGGGAGAGATTGAAATGTGTGGAGACAATGTTGTGAGAAATGGAATAGATGTTGTTGAGAAACCTATCAAACATGATTAGGAGAAATCTTTGGTTTAACAAGAATTCAGACCTAGTGAAAGCACAGTTAGAGAAAATGGCTTCAACAGAACAAATAACATGGGGATGGGACATCAAATCAAAGAATTGAATCAAATGAAGGGTAGTCAAGGTAACTTTGGAAAGTCATTAGTTTTATATGGTGGTCAGATAATTTGCCTCCAAAAAGCCATAACTATCTTTCTTTTTGCTACGTATGACTCAACCAAATGGAGAGTTAATCCCCTGATTCACAGTTTTTCAAGGGTTCCTTGATGCAATACTTGGTCAAATGCAAATGTCAAGGCAGTCACTCTCATCTCGTCTTTGGAGTTAGTGGTTTTATCAACATTAGGATCAAAGCTACAATTAAGTCAGGTGCCATGTAGCCCTGGTAAAACCCAAATTTGAGTGTTAGTAGGCAGGTTATTCCTTTGCAAATGCCATTTGATAGCACTATCAACAACCTCTTCTATCAAATTGCCCACAACCCTTTTGTAGGAGAAAGTGAGGACTGCAGATGCTGGAGATCAGAGCTGAAAAATGTGTTGCTGGAAAAGTGCAGCAGGTCAGGCAGCATCAAAGGAGCAGGAGAATTGACATTTCGAGCATAAGCTCTTTTGTACAAAATTAAACTTGAATTATGATAATTTATCAGTAGAATCAAACCTTAGTTGATTGGGAGTTACTGCAGCAAGACAACATTCCAACTAGATACTTATTCTGATCAATGGAATAGTAGTGCATTCCTTCTAACATGACTTTGTTTGATTCCCTTAGGACTTGTGCACGAGTTGCCCAGCTGGTCCACCAGGGCTTCAAGGACTACCAGGTTTGAAAGGAAGCAAAGGTCATGGAGGCCCCCGGGGGAATGATGGAAAAGATGGTCTAATGGTATGCTAATACAAAAGGCTTCAAAAGGAAGAGTAAAATCCTGACTATTAAACTGACCAAAAGAAAACCTGCATGTATACTAACAGTATTCTGTGGGTAGAGAAGCCAAGACAATATCTGAGAGAATAAAATATCTGGAGAAGATTTAATAAGAGGTGTCCAATGTCGTGAAAGTCCTAGACAGGAGAACCTGTTCCCATTGCCCAAAGAATTAAGAACAGGGCACTGATTTAAGATGAATTTTGAGATGAGTGACAAGTAAAATGAGTGACAAGTACACTGCCAACCAACCAAATATCAGTTGGGTTCACAGTATGGTGGGCTTGCATGTACTGGAAGTAACATACAGATTAATACATAGAATATAAATGGAATATGGCAGGAAAAACATTTTTAATACAGTGAGTTGTTAGGATCTTGAGTATACTTCCTGTCAGCCAGTTTCCTGAGTTCAAACTGTCAACGTGTATACATGGGGGATGTGTAATGGTAAATCTAGAGATAAGTATTAAATTCCCACCATGGCATTAGTTGTTAGTCTACTTCCTCACATGTTCAGGATTATCCTGCAAATGTTGTCCCATTGGAATGGCACAGTGGCTCACAGCACCTGGGACCTGGGTTCAATTCTACCCTTGGGTGACTGTCTGGGTGGAGTTTGCACATTTTTCCTGTGTCTGCGTGGGCTTCCTCTGGGTGCTCTGGTTTCCTCCCACAGTTCAAAGATGTGTAGGTGAGGTGGATTGGCTATGTTGTTTCCCATAGTGTTCAAGGATGTGCAGGCAAGGTGGATTAGCCATGGAAAATATTGGGATAGGGTGGGGGAGGTGGTCTGCATTTGATGGTCTTCCAGAGGGCTTGTGTGGACTCCATGGGCTGAATGGCCTGTTTTTACACTGCAGGAATTCTATGATTGAAATATCACATGCAAAGTTGGACACTGTTTCATGAGTGTGTTTTGGTTAGGTACAGTCAGTACTTTGCTTGTTAAGAACAGTTGAATGGACAAGCTGTTTGATATGATCCACCAGACTTTGGGATGTACAGACCGCATACCTGGCATTACGCCAGCACTGAAATTCAAATAACAATTATTCATTTGTGTGGTAGATGAAAATTCTTTTTGGCTTTACACAGCATCCTTTTAGTGGTGAACACCACTTGAGTTGCTACTATTTTATAATGGTGTGAAACATCTAGCTTTACCTGTTGCTTAAAGTTCTGGAATACCTTGCCCTCAAAGTAATCTGAAATAGGTAGAGAACTTTACAGGATCAAGAGTAATCACTTCAGTTTGCATTATGTACAGTAAGAAATGATCTGATTTGCATAATCAATATCCCTTAAGGTGGTTTTGATACACCTATTTCAGTACCAGGTTTGCAGGGAAAGCAAATGGCCCTATTTACAAGCCAGGAAGATCAGTCATATAGCAAATGGGACCATACGATTCCCAACATATGTACTAACAAGTGAAGGTCATTTTGCATTGGACAGTAGTAGATAACCCACAGTCCGATTTCTCAACTAGAAAGGAAGCTCATTTGATTGTTTCTTTTCAAACATGAATTTCAACATAGAATGGAGTCCACTGGGTAGGAATTTGCAGATTCAATTCAATGGGAAAACCAACATGTATACTGTATGAGAGGAGAAAGTGAGGACTGCAGATGCTGGAGATCAGAGCTGAAGAATGGTTGCTGGAAAAGCGCAGCAGGTCAGGCAGCATCAAAGGAGCAGGGCAATCGACGTTTCGGGCATAAGCCCTTCTTCAGGAATCCTGAAGAAGGGCTTATGCCTGAAACGTCGATTCTCCTGCTCCTTTGATGCTGCCTGACCTGCCTCGCTTCTCCAGCAACACATGTTTCAGCTCGTGTATGAGAGGAGATGCTGATTATCTGGCAAGTAGACCCTGATTGACAAAAGCATTGCCTTGGAGAATGCAACCATTACGGCTGATTGATAACTGCTGGGCATAATTTAAGTTTTAAACCAGAAAGGTTGACTAGTTAGATCACATTCTTGTTTACGGGATTATGCCCGAAATATTGACTCTCCTGCTCCTTGAATGCTGCCTGACCTGCTGTGCTTTTCCAACACCACTTTTCAACTCTGACCTCCAGCCTCTGCAGTCCTCATTTTCTCCTAGTTAGATCATTAGCCTGAGAAATAAACCAGTAAATGGTTGTGAAATTGTGAAATCAGTAAAATTGTGTATTAAGCTAAAACAAGTGCTGTGTGTGTACGTATTCATTCTGGCTACAAACTGCACACTGTGAATCCAACGGATAATTCTAAATTGGTTGTCATTGTCATTCCTTGTACATTCAGGATTATTTAGCCAATGTTGTACATTTGCAGAACCACACCAAATGGTGAATATTGTATTTAGAGTTTTGCAAGCACTTGATAGTGAATTGTCCTGATGAATGCAAGACATAAAGCTTTTCCGAAATGTGCCTTTTCAGCAATGTTCAAGCTCTGTACTACCAAATGATAAATTGATAGGGTGAAAGGTGACTGGGTGGAAATCGGTCAGAAATTTAGTTGATAAGTGAGTTCAGAAAATTCTTTGTTTTATGACAACAAGCACTTCGGTCTGCACTGCCCATCTTGTTATGAAGCCGTTAGAGGTATATGATTCTCATTTCATCAATTTCAAAATAACTTGTGATGCGTTATATTCATAAATTTGTTCTTTGACCTTAAAAAGAAAATTTTCTTTTACTTTAGGGTGAACCAGGACCATCAGGGCCACCTGGACCACAAGGGCCAGCAGGAATGATGGTATGAAATGCAAGGAATTCATCTTGTACTTCCATGAATCAGAGATCCTGGTGATATGTTCCTTGCCCCTTTGACATTACAATTATTTCCTTGTCAATATTACTACTTTTTAAAAAAAGAAATCATTATTAATCCCTTCTTCTTTGATCACAACTAGAAATGCTTTCTGCAAATCCAAAATTTACAAGATCCAGTGACAATCCCAGCAAAACCTCCTGCTTGTTGTGACAAAGCTATCACTTTAACAAGGTTATTTTGTCCTTGGTTTTTTTTTAAAGAGAGGTCATAAAGGAAGAGGTGCCAAAATATCCTGGATGAGCCCCCAATCTGTTTTGGACCAGGCCAAACGCAAGGACAAAATAACCTTGTTAAAGTGACAGCATCATCACATTGGCATGGCCTGAGAAGGTGGTTTGCAGAATTCAGAAGGTTTTGAAACACAAAATGAGCTAGGTTTTTTTGAATGAAAGATTGAGCACAGTCCTTCTTGGACCTTGCCGATTATTTGCTACAATCTCTTGGTTGATCTTGTTCTGGATGGAAGCTAAATGGAAGATTCAGAAACATTACTAGGTTTGATTACTTGAAGTGTTAGGGCTATACTAGATGTGCAGAAACCCAAAAGAGGCTTTTTCTATCTGTTCTTCTCTAAGATGACTGTCTGAAAAACAATGTTTTGCCCAGTACTCCTGAGAGGAATATCAGAAAATATCCAATAAAGCACAGAGATGGTCAACTGTGAAGGCCCTATTGCTAATACTAGTGAGATACACTTCACAGTGGTCAAACTGTTTTATCTTCCAGTTTTCCAAGCTGATCTATGGGTAATTCAGCTCCACTCCACAGATTAGGATCTCAGTTCATGGAAGTAATGAAAACTGTGTGGTCATTCACTCTATCTCACAACATTTTAGCATATCATTGCCATGTTCCATCCTAATAAAGCCCTTTGAAAATGTAGTCTAAAAGTCCCTTTTATGGGTTGTTTTAATTTCCAAAGAATGTCATCATAATCTCAAGGTCAGAACGATTGAATTATTTATAATACCTCTTTGACTCATCATATTCTTTGAATATAGTGAATGATCTCAGTATCACATCTGTTATGACCAGGTAACACAGAATGAATCGGCTCCTTTCTTTCCAAATTGTCTAGTCACAACAAAATTTAAGTTTTTTCTTAGCATGAGGCTATAATTCTCCAGTTAAAATGCAATGAGCCACTTTTTACAGTGACCAATAAAAAAAAACAAAATATAAGCAACAGTAGGCCATTTGAGAACACAGTCTTACTCTGCTATTCAATAAGATTATTTTTTTGAATAAAATATTACTTCATTACTCGACAAAACCAAACTTTATAAGTTGTTTCTCTCATTTCTGATCTCGATATAGTAAACCACCTTTGAACTGTGTTAATACATTAAAATCTTTCTCAAAAATGGAGACCAAGATTTCACGCAAATTTTCAAAATGTGGTCTAACCAAATTGAAGCATAACGTCTTTACATGTTCAATTCCTCTTGGAACAAAGAATAGCTTTCTTGGTTATAGATTTCATAGAGTCATAAAGGATAGAGGCAGGCCTTTTAGCCCACCATGTCTATGCCAACCAGCAAATACAAACCCATTCTGATCCCATTTACTTGCGTCACATCATTTTAAGTGCTCATCCAGATGCTTCTTAAATGTTATGAGAGTACCCGCTTTCACCACCCTTTCAGGCAGCACATTCCATATTTCTTCCACCCTCTAGGTGAGAAAAATCTTTTCTCATCTGCTCTAAACTACGTGCTCCTCACCTCAAATTTGTGTCTCCTGGACATATTTGTCAGTGGAAAAGATTCTCACAATCTGCCCTGACTATTCCTCTCAAAAATTTTGCATACTTCGTTCAATGCCCCCAGCCTCCTCACCACCTCACCATAAATCCAGCCTATCCAGTCGATTATGTGTTGTACCTGCATACTAACTTTTTGTGACTCATACACCAGAACAGTGATTTTCAACTGTGTTTTGGCAACAGCCTCCCCACCCCCAGGAGCTCTTCATGACACACCTCTTACAAGGAAAATAATGAACAAATGAACCAGGATAAAAAAAGGTCTTGCAAGACAGGCTGATCTTCGGATAATGGAGTATGGCGATAATGCTTGCGAGAACCCTTGATTGAGTACGTTGACCCGATGCAGTCTGATTCATGACTGATTCTGAAGGGAGGCTGTGTGGGAGGAGCTTAAGCAATTTAATTTACCCAGATGTGCTGAATTCAAATGGTGTGTTGGAAAGATATTATAAATAGGAGGGAAGCTATTGACTCCAGTGAAGGTTGTTGCTTGGGTATTTCATCGGTTCAGTTAACAGGGCCCTCATAAACCCTTGGGCTTCCCCCTTCTCACAGTTTTCAGTCTTTGGTCCCCTTCAAATGTGCCAGGGCCTTAAGGGAGCCATATGTGCCCTCCTCCCACACCACCCTCCCCCCCCACCCCCCAACCGCCAGGAGCTCGTCTCAGATTCCAGGGCCCCCTTTCAAACAGGTTACAACACAAACAGATAGACAAAAAAATCAGTAATTATTGAACACCAAGAAAACATGAACATTCTAATATACTGGACAAAACTTAAAAAAAAAACTGTATGAAATTAAGCATCTCTCAGGCTGAAATCAGTCCTTGAGCTTGGTCATGCAGTTCAAAGACATGGGCAAAGATGACTCTCGTTGAGAATGGTTGCACTAGAGCACCTCGATCCCTCAATATTTTGGAATTCCACTGTCATCCTCCATTTAAGTAATATTCTGCTTCTTTTTTCATTCTTCCTGCCAAGTGAATAAATTCATATCATTTAACATTATAACCTGTCTGCCAGATTTTGCCTATTCACCCAACCTAGGTTTATTGTCTACACACTCCTTATGTCTTTGCAGCATACTTTCTTTACCCTTGTGTCATTTACAAGTTTAGCTACCTGTCTTTGCTGCACACATCTAAGTTATTGGTCTCCACTTGTCACATTCCGCAAATCCTTTGAAGCACATGCTTTACATTCAGCCAGCAAGCCAGTCTTCCATCCATGTTAGTGAGAAGCACATACACCATTAGCTTTTATATTCCACAATAACATTGATGTAGCCACTTATCCAAGACCTTCAAGTACATTACACTTATAGGCTGTCCATTATCCACAGCACACAGTCGCCAACTTTGGTAAGACTTCATAACACCAAAATATCCTCCACAAAGGAATGCCTGCTGTTGATCTGTGACCCTATCTGCCTTACCACAGCAGGTATAATTTGTTCAAATCACTCTCACTTTATCCACAGCACATATTACTCTTCAAAGAATTCTAATAAATTTGTTAGAATTGATTTTCATTTCATGATACTTTGTTGACTCTTCCTGATTATCTTGGGGGGGCGGTTTAAACTAACTCTGCAGGGGCATGGGAACCTAGACTGTAGCTTTAGGGTGCAGGACCTGGAGTGTAGGGAGGTTAGGAACATGGCGTCAATCTCAAAGGAGGGTGCCTGTAAGTGGCTTGAAGTGTGTATACTTCAATGCAAGAAGTATATGAAATAAGGTAGGTGAACCTGCAGCGTGAGTTGGTACCTGGGATTTCGATGTTGTGGCTATTACGGAGACATGGGTAGAACAGGGACAGGATTGGCTGTTGCAGGTTCCAGGGTTTAAAT
>NC_057713.1:24630291-24635780 GCF_004010195.1 Chiloscyllium plagiosum
CGAAGGGCCTGTTCTGTGCTGTATTGTTCTATGTTCTCTATGTTCAGTAGCAGTGGTGGACTCTCCCTCTTTATGGGCATTTAAGCGGGCATTGGATAGGCATCTGGAGGATAGTGGGCTAGTGTAGGTTAGGTGGGCTTGGATCGGCGCAACATCGAGGGCCAAAGGGCCTGTACTGCGCTGTATTCTTCTATGTTCTATGTTCTATGTTCTAAAGTTTCCAAGTGGCCAGCTAATACTTTTTTAATAATCAACTGTACCACCTTTCCCACTTCAGACATCAAGCTAACTAACTGACATTTTCCTGTTTTACACTTGCTTCCCTTCTTGAATTGAGGGCACTATTTGTTACTTTCCACAAATCAGACATCATAGTCAGGACCCAATGAGTTCATCAGTGCTACAATGTAAATTTAAGAATGAGTGAGAAACTCAAGGTACAATATTTCCAGTAGGGATTTTGAAGCAACAACTGTCAATTAAGTACTGAGGATCTACTCCTTTTGGTGTTTCTTGTTGGCCAAGAGAAGCACCTACACACCAAGTCCTACCGTCAAGACCTCACAAGAGATACCCTCCTGATGACACCTCTTCTTTTCCATATTTTACCATCTGACTGACCATTTCTGATTACATCCTGACTCCTCCTCCAGTTGATCTAAATGCAGCTATGATCTTTTCATCTGTCTCCCTCACTCATCCCGTCCCCTCTAACCTGTAACCACTCGCCTTAGCCCCCACCCTCCCCCACACCTCAGAACAACATCCAGTCCTTTTCACTATTTCAGTTTGCAGTTGATATTTTTCTCTGCTCTAAATAGAACAAGCCAAATTCCGTTCATCTTTCTTCATTGGGAGGAGTATTCACTTCTTCACCCTCAGTAGCCAGTTTTGGTAAGACTTCGCAACAGCAAAATATCGTCCACAAAGGAATGCCTGCTGTTGATCTGTGACCCTACCTGCCTAACCACAGCAGATATTGTTTGTTCAACTCACTCTCATTGTAGTGCCAGCCAAAAATATATGCTTGCATTCTAAACTAACAATAATCTCAATCTTTTATTACCTACTTAATGCAGAAATGTTACTACATTCCAAGTCAATATCTAACACTCTGCTGCCCTTCTCTCCCATTCATTAGGGCAGTAAAGGAGATCGGGGTGTGCCTGGTTCATCTGGTGAAAAGGGCGAGCTGGTAACTTATTGTAAATTGCTTGTAGTAATCGTATAAAGTACTCCATCTGCCTTACTTTTTCTGAACTTTGTATCAAAAGTAAACTAACCTCCTTCCTTCTGAAGCTGAGGTATGCTTTAAGCAGAATTTGCAATGGAATTGCTCAACTTTGTGATCCTGTGATCACTTGTGTTTTGCTTCACCATCTTCAGCAAAGTCAGACTACTGTTGTGACTCTACTTTGGCAGGCCCAAACAGATATGATAGGCTGTGGAATGAAAATGAACATGGTTTCAGAAATTAAAGAGGAGTAAAACAGACTTTACCGGGGTGAGGTGAGGGGTGAAATTAAAAGTGGAGTACTTTTGAGTCCCGTTTCTTTTGAAGTTAAGTGATGGCGAATATGAATACCAAACAGCGCTTTATTTTTAACAAGCAAGCCTCAGGAAGTTATAACAGCTCCAGTCAGTCATTACTCCCACAATGTTATTTAGATTTTATATTGATTATCATCCTAAAAAAAATCAGCTCCCTCATTTTAAGGTAGTCAATAGCTTTTGGAAAACACATCAGAAGTGTGACAGACAGAGCTTTTCACGGGCTTAACAGATTCTCTGACTTCAAGTTGGTTGTGGATTGTTTCAGTTTTAACATGTAGCATGGTTCAATATGAATACAGTGTCTGTCCCATGTGGTACAAACCATTGGAAGATCAAACAATGTCAGTCAGTTCTGGGTTAGTGGATTTTGTATCGCTATGTGTCAGTGTCTCTAGGCTGAGGCTGATTCAAAAGCACATCAGGTGACTATTTCTGACCACTTTCAGGGATTCCTGCTCTCAACTATTTACTTATAGTCTTCTTGCCTGTTTTGTTTTGTTCCTTAGGGTAGTCCAGGACTTCCTGGTTATCCTGGACCTCCTGGAACTGTTGGCCAACCTGTAAGTATAAATTGATATCTGTTTGTGACAGCATTTCCCTGAAATACAAATACTAAATCATATCCTGATTTGTTCCATGAGGTATTCATTCGATCTCAGGCTGGTGTGCCATGCAGACTTTTAAGTTATCTAATTACCAGAAGGATATATTGCTTTTGAGAGAATACAGAGATCAGTAACCAAAATGTTTCCCAATATCAGATATCTGAAATAATGAGTAAAATTTAAGGAAATTCAGCATCTTACCTTTGGCAAAGTGAACATGCGCAAGTGATTATATTAAAGTTATTGAGCATGAGAAGTGAATAGGCTATTGATGCCTATTGTGCACTGACTAATCAAAGGAATATCAAGGTGGTACCACATCATTCCAGTGGAGGAGGTGAACTGATTTATTGTGGCAAGGGAGGATGGTCACATCGAAGTTGGAATGGGAAGGAGAATTGAAATTGGCGGTGACTGGGAGGTCCGGTCAGCCATTGAGGGCCTGGCTGGTAATGCTCAGCGAAATGAAACAGTATGAAAGGAAGGCCAAGTCTGCTGGTACTCTGTGAACCCCTGGCATTCTGCACACATGACACCATCCCCTCCTGACTCTGACAAAAATAGGGTAGGGTTTTTGGAGGGAATTGGGCCTTACCCAATCAGTTCATCGGTTCAGTTAGCCACACACCTCCTATCAACAGGCTAGCCCACTGCTACCGCTCCCATTACTGGTAATATACTGTGCCCCTAACCTCCCTTCCGATGTCTTTTGCTGTCATGTTACAAAATCTGCAGCCTCCCAAGGCTATCACAAGAGAACAAGGTATGCATCCAACCGCATGTGTCTGAATTGGTTCAGTGTGAAATTTGAAACCTGTAGCACACAATAGGTTTGTGCCGAGAGTTTTGTTCGGGCCTGCAGTCAAGTTTCTCTTTACAAACGACATTAAATAGCATGAGCTCAGCAGCACGATTTTATTATTTCTTAGGGAGCTGATGGCATTCCGGGATCTCCTGGTGCCCCAGGGCTGCGAGGAGAGAAGGTAAGATCATCTATAGAGTTCACTAGATGAGCAGGAGAAAACTTCAGAAAAAAATTGGACCTGTTCCAAATCCTAGGCTGATTTGTGGCACATTTTAGGAGAAACACTGTTTACCCAGTTCATCATAGTAATCCCATACAAATTCAAAGCTCTGCAGAACTGCCTGTGATCTTGGAGAATACCATGGCAACCTCCCATTCTAGTAACATATGTGATTTTGTTTGGTTAAGATAACTGAAGGGAAAAGCAGAATTTTTAAAAAGAACTATTTCATGACAGGTTTCTTTAAGTAAATAAGCCAGGAGTAACTGGAAATTTACAGTTGTCCCATCCAGCACTGGTAAATAGGAAGCAGGTAGGGGTGACATGGTGGCTCAGCAGTTAGCACTTCTGCCTCACAGCGTCAAGGACCTGGGTTTGATTCCAGCCTTGGGTAACTGTATGTCGGAGTTTGCACATTCTCCTCGTGTCTGCGTGGGTTTCCTCCGGGTGCTCCAGTTACCTCCGGGTGCTCCGGTTACCTCCCACAATCCTGTGCGGGCCAGGTGAATTGGCTATGCTAAATTGCCCATCATGTTAGGTGCATTAGTCAAAGGGAAATGGGTCTGGGTGGGTTACTATTCGGAGCGTCAGATTGGACTTGTTGGGTCAAATGGCCTGTTTCCACTCTATAGGGAATCTAATTTTTAAAAAATACTTTGTTTGTGGAAGTACAGGAGGGAAAGTTAACTCTCCAATTCGAAGACACAGTTCATGCAGATTGGTAATGTTACAAGAGGCTTGCTTCCTTTTAATGGTCAAGTTACTTAAAAGCACAAGATATCTTTCTGGCTTGAGAGACGTAAAAGCAAAATACGATGATTGCTGGAAATCTGAAACAAGTGCAGAGAATCCTGAGGAAACTCAGCTGATCTGGCACATTTGTGGAGAGAGAAAGTGAGTTAATATTTCGAGTCTGGTATGACTCTTCTTCAGAATAGAATAGGAGAGCTAAAATCATACCACCCACTGCTGATCAACCTGTGCCCTCACGCATTTCCTCCAACCTCCACTTTACATTTGGCTCTAGACTCACATCCTCAACCATTGATTTCCTGGTTGCCTTGCTCAATCAGTAAATTGACTGACTGACATTTCTCACTCAGAATAATTAGTCAGCTGAGTCTGACCCTGAATCTGGGTCAAGCATTATACTGATGCCATTGTTTCATCCACCATCCAACAGCACCAAATTAACAATCAGTCTTATGTTGGTTGCAAACAACAGTGTGTGCCCTTTGGTAAATAACTTGTAAATCTTTTAGAGATTAAGGAAAGCTTAGTTTAAATGATCTTTTTAGGTGAGTAGTGACATTGTTTGAGAATCTATTCAGTCAGTAATAATATATCTCTGACAAATTTAAGGTGTGGGCACAGTTAAAGTGGGGTGTTAATTGGAAAGAACTGTGGTAGGGCGGATGAACAGACAATCGAATCATTTAGTACAACTGTCAATTAACTAAAGGAAAAGGATTCTGGGCAGTGTTAACACTTGAATCTGTGGATATTTCCAGGGAAAGGAAGGTGCTCGAGGAAGTCAGGGACCTCCTGGACCAATAGGGCCACCTGTAAGTAATTGTTTTCAATCTAATGTATTTTGGGAAAAATGTCAGCACTTTTGCTCAAAACCTCCCTTGGAGAGCAGTACCCATCCACCTCTCACTCAACTACTTCTAAAATGTTTCCTCTCTCACTAACTTCCTTTTCTCTGCTTCCAAAAATTCGACTGCTTTTTTATTCTTTCTCTTCCAGTCAACTTAACCTTCCTTTGTTTCAATTGTCCTCAGCTTCCTCTATGTTCTCTGATTGTATTCAAATATTCTTTACCTTATTCTTGTTTGCTATACTTCAGCTCGGTTCCTTTACTCTTTATTTAGCAATCACACGCCCGTTCATCCTCTAGACCTGCCACCTGCTTTACATAGGTAAAAGCAATGACTGCAGATGCTGTAAACCAGATTCTGGATTAGTGGTGCTGGAAAAGCATCTGAGGAGCAGTAAAATCAACGTTTCGGGCAAAAGCCCTTCATCAGGAATACAGGCAGAGTGCCTGAAGCGTGGAGAGATAAATGAGAGGAGGGTGGAAGTGGGGCGAATGTAGCATAGAGTACAATAAGTGAGTGGGGGAGGGGATGAAGGCGATAGGTCAGGGAGGAGGGTGGAGTGGATAGGTGGAAAAGATGATAGGCAGGTAGGACAAGTCATGGGGACAGTGCTGAGCTGGAAGTTTGGAACTGGGGTGAGGTGGGGGAAGGGGAAATGAGGAAACTGTTGAAGTCCACATTGATGCCCTGGGGTTGAAGTGTTC
>NC_057713.1:24636222-24734954 GCF_004010195.1 Chiloscyllium plagiosum
CCCCACCCTCCTCTCATTTATCTCTCCACCCTTCAGGCACTCTGCCTGTATTCCTGATGAAGGACTTTTGCCCGAAACGTCGATTTTACTGGTCCTCGGATGCTGCATGAACTGCTGTGCTTTTCCAGCACCACTAATCCAGCAACTGCTTTACATGCAAACTCTGCTGATTTTTCAAACCACTGTTCCCATTAATGCACGTATTGCTGGATGAGGACTTGAAGATAGAAGATGGAGGATGGGAGTAGAGTGTTGCTTTTTCAGATTGGCGGCCTGTGACCAGTGGTATGTCACAAGGATCGTTGCTGGGTCCTCTGCTTTTTGTCAATTATGTAAGTAATTTGATGTGAACAATGGAGGTAGGAGGTAGTAAGTTTTCAGATGACACCAAAATTGCAGGTGTAGTGGGCAACGAAGAAGGTTACCTCAGAATACGACAGGACCTTGATTAGATGGGCCAATGGGTTGAGAAGTGGCAGATGCAGTTTAATTTAGATAAAGGTGAAGTGCTGCTTTTTGGAAAGCCAAACCAGAGCAGGTTCATAGCTGCTTGAAAGTGGAGTTACAAGTGGATAGGATAGCGAAGAAGGCGTTTGGTATGCTTTCCTTTATTGGACAGGGCATTGAGTTGGGCAGTCATGTTACACCTGTACAGGACATTGGTTAGGCCACTTTTGGAATATTGCATGCAATTCTATCGGAAAGATGTTGTGAAACTTGAAAGAGTTCAGAAAAGCTTTACAAGGATGTTGCCAGGGTTGGAGGATCGGAGCCACAGGGAGAGGCTGGGGCTGTTTTCCCTGGAGCATCAGAAGTGAGGGATGACCTTATAGAAATTTATCAAATCATGAGGGGCATTGATAAGGTAATTAGACAAGGTCTTTTCCCTAGGGTCGGGGAGTCCAGAACTAGAGGCCATAGGTTTAGCGTGAGAGGGGAAAGATATAAAAGGGACCTGATAGGTAACATTTTCACACAGAAGGTGATGCACGCATGGAGTGAGCTGCCAGAGGAAGTGGTGGAGACTGGTACAATTACAGCATTTAAGAGGCATCTGGACGGGTATTTGAATAGCAAGGGTTTGGACAGGTATGAGCCAAGTGCTGGCAAATAGGACTAGATTAGTTTAGGATATCTGATCAGCATGGACGAGTTGAACTGAAGGGTCTGTTTCTGTGCTGCACATCTCTGTGAGTCTAAGAGTTTTTTTTTGTAGGATCTTAACAGTGAGAGGTAAATTTGCGCAGGGTCCTCAATGAATAACTGGGTGCATTTTATTTCATCATGAGTGGAACCTGGGGACAATTTAGGTGAAGTTTCTGCATCTTGGAATGACCAAGGCGATAACTAATATTTTATTCATAGGGTCTTCCTGGCAAAGATGGAAAGGACGGGAAACCTGGACCTGCAGGGGAACCAGTAAGAAATTAAAACCATCTTTCATTCTCACCAGTTTGTAACTGCAAAGGATATACTCATTTGCACACATTGGAAACAAAATAACTTGGTGAATTAAATGCAGCACATCATACGGCCACAATTCTGTTCAAATGTTTGCAATTGGCAATTGTTGAAATTCCGTTGAAGTTTGTTTCTCATTTGGGTTCTATCTTATTTAAATGAGACATCATTTGAAGTTTTTTGTTCCATTTGCAAACATTATTCAACAGCGCAGCTTCTGAATTTCAGGGCCGGCAGGGAAACCCTGGGCCTCCTGGCAGGAGTGGCCTCCGAGGAATGCCTGTAAGTATGGAATCTCTAATACTGTGTAACGTGTTTTGTAAGTATGGAATCTGTAATACTGTGTAACGTGTTTCGAAGCAGTGCAAAAGCAAAACATCGTGCAAGCTAGAAAACTGAAATATAAAGCAGAAACTGCTAAAACTAATCAACAGGTTTGCCAGTATCACTGAAGAGAGAAATGCTTCATGTTTATTATAGTTTTGAGATATTCTGTTGTGAGATATTGTATTATAGATTATCTTTATTAACTCACTCACCGGCTCGCTATATTTTACTGCATTTTCACACCTTATCAGGCCTTTCTACAAGCAGTGTTTACCTCTGAATAAGTGTAGCTTGCAGAACAATACCATCCTCATCAGATCTCCATGAAGTATTATAATATTAACCAGCCCTTTCCAACCATCTTCTGGAAATAAATACAGTAGATTCCTCAATTAATAAGTATCTGTTAAATACCTTTTAATGGGCCATTATCCTTAAAGAAACAAACTGACAAAAAAGCGCAGCCATGAACTTGCATGAATGAATGAAACTCATACTGGCAAATAGTAAATAAATCTGACAACCGAGCTTCAGTAATCAGTTTAATATTCTTTTATTATGTACAGGTACAATTTCTAACATTTAGAGCATATAGGCCTAGTATTTTTATGAAAATTTACTAACTTAAAAGACAAAAGGACTAACACCACTTAATTATGCAAGCAGACCAGACAGATACTCTTAAACCCATCAGAAATAGCAGCCAGCATTTAATACTTTTTAACCCATCACCTATCTCCCAGGACAGAAATAGAAAGTGAGGACTGCAGATGCTGGAGATCAGAGTCGAGAGTGTGGTGTTTGAAAAGCACGGCAGATCAGGCAGCATCCAAGGAATAGGAGAATCGACATTTCAGGCATAAGCCCTTCTTCAGGAATCCTGACGAAGGACTTATGCCCAAAACGTCGATTCTCCTGCTCCTTGGATGCTGCCTGACCTGCTGTGATTTTCCCTCACCACACTCTTGACTCCCAGGACAGAAGCCCTTCAAACCTTTGTTTTATCTATAATACACAATGTAACACCAGAGTAATAGAATTTTAGTATATGCAAGAACTATGTATAAAAGGTTTCTTGCAAGAACTGTATTTTGGGATTCTATTGCTGCCTCAAACTTGTGCAGTAGTTGCTGAATAAGAGAGACTATTTTCGCTACTCACTATTTCGGTCATTATTTGAACACAATCGCATATAATTGAGTTTTCTGCTTTGTTTCAACCAGTTTTCAGACCAATTTGGGTCAGCATATTCAAATTGTGTAATGCTGGATTGATGGGAATCATCATATTTTTTGTAACTATCATGAACATGATGCTTGCTGAAGGAACGCAGTGAGTTGTTGAAATTTATATTTGCTTTCTGGTACTTTATTTGACAAGATCTCGTTTAAGCAGAGCAAATAATCAAAACCCTACATGATTTCAATCTGATCACCATTTAGTACTTGCTTTAATTTTTCCAAAGGCAACTGTCTCCTGTTACAGATTCAAAAACCTGCACTAACTATCGTCCTCACTCAGAATGTGAATGAGAAAGCTACCTGTTACTAATGGCCCAGGAGATATTTTGTTTTATTTCTTTATGGGATACGGGTATTGTCAGCTAGATTAGCATTTATTACCCATCCCTAAATATCCTGGGGGAGGTGGTGGTGAGCTGCATTCTTAAACTGCTGCAGTTTTGTAGGTGCAGGGGCACTGACAGAGCTGTTAGAAAGGGAGTTTTCAAGATTTTGACCTAACTTTAGTCGACGCATGGTGATATGGTTCCAGGTCAGGATGGTGTGTGTCTTGGAGGAGAGCTTGAAAGGGATATTGCTCCTGTGCTCCTGCTGCCCTCGTCCTACTAGATGTGAGTTTAAGAAAGTGCTGTCAGAGATGCCTTTGTGAGGTACTGCAGTGTATATTGTAGGTGGTACACACTGCTGCCACTGTTTATTACCCCTACTGATACTGTCATGGATGATTGCATCCGGGGCTAATAGACTGGTGTGGATAAGGTCAAATAGCTTTTTTTATCCCTCTGTTGTTTCTTAATCACTCTTCAAAGACAAATTTGAGCAGCTGTGCTCTTTAGGACTTGACCATCTCAGTCAGTGTTGGTGTTACTGGGCCACTTTTGATGGTGGACACTGAAGTCCCCACTGAGCATACATTGAGATTATTTAAGAAAATCTGTGAGTTTACAGTGGACACTAGAAAACACATGGTCTTGGGCTAGGTTGTTCACAGCTTGCACTTTGTGTTACATAAATTACAATAATAAAGCTATTCAGACATCAAACATTACTAGAATATTAACTTTAAACACAAAGTTAAGCAGCTTGTTATAAACAGTACATTTCGAGATTATAACACTTGAGGGTTTCCATTATAATCAGATCTTCTGAATTGGCTTCACCGGGGAAAGGCTTGGTAACATATTTGAAATTAAGTTTCATATCATGTTTATATGAAGGATAGCTGGAACAATCTCTATATCAAATGAAGTGTTTTTATTTGAGTTACTGATTTATACTTCTCTTTCACACAGGGTTTCAAAGGCTCTAAAGGTGCTCCTGGTTCAACTGGTCCAAGAGTAAGTATTGGAAATATGAAACAAGTAGTAGGCTGTAACACAAAGGGGCATTGTGAAGTGCTGCACTTATGGTTTGAGAATGTTATTATTGTACCACGTAAAAGTATATTCTAAAGTGCAGCCGTTGAGTCTTAATGAATGATAGATTGAAAAAATCAGGATTTCCATCCCTGTTTTTGTCAGATTAAAAATATCATGCAAAACCTCAGCAAGGTTCTTGACTTTGTTTCATTTAATAAGCATTTATCATTTAATAAAAAGGTACAAAATTATATTGGAATATATTGAAATGGTATGGCAAATGTCTGTCAGTGGATAGCAATTGGACAATTTGCAACAAGTTACTTGGGAAATGCCACAAGTTTCAGTGCTAGTTTACAAGGGGATGAAATTAGCCCATTCCAGCTGCTAAATTGGATGCCATTTTTCACTATGTCCCACCTTTGTACTGAAGTTCACAGAGAAATAGTTCATGACTTGTTTTCTGGTCGCACTATAGTGTTTACTTGATTTGAAAATTAAATTTTTGGAGTTACCTAACAAGTTGATGGCAAGTAACAACTCACACATGAAATGTTCACATTATGCATTAATAATCTGGACAAAGGAACTGAGGGTCTTGTTGCTAAGATGGCAGATGGTACAAAGGTAGGTGGAGGGACAGATAGTGTTGAAGAAACAGGAAGGCAGCATAAAGTCTTGACCGGCTAGGAGAATGGGCAAAGAAGTGGCAGGTGGAATAGGATATGGGAAAGGGTGAAGGCTATGTAGGAAGAATGGAGGCACAGACTGTTTTCTAAATGGGGAATGGCTTCAGAAATCTGAAGCACAAAAGGGTTTAGGAGTTCTAGTTCAGGATTTGCTTAAAGTTAACTTGCAGTTTCAGTTGGCAATTAGTAAGACAAATGTGATGTTAGCATTTATTTGCAGAGGCCAGGAATACAGCCTAGGCTGTATAATTTGGAATATTGTGAGCAGTTTTGGGTCCTGTATCTAAAGAAGGATGTGCTGGCTTTGGAGGGAGTGAAGAGGAAGATCACAAGAATGATCCCAGAGATAAAGGGCTTGGTATATGAGGAGTGGGTGAAAACTCTGGGCCTGTAGCTGATGGAGTTTAGAAAGATGAGAAGAATCTCATTGAAACGTATGAAATATTGAGAGGCCTGGATAGACTGGATATGGAGAAGATATTTCCACTAGTTGAGGTGAGACTTGAACCTGAGGACACAGCCTCACGATGCAGGGACGATCTTTTAGAACTGAGATGAGGGGGGAATTTCTTCAGCCAGAAGGTGGTAATCTGTGGAACTCACTTCCGTAGAGGGCTGTGGAGACCAAGTCATTGGGTATCTTTAAGACAAATATATATAGGCTCTTGACTGGTAAGTGATTGAAGAGTTGGGGAATCTTTCTTGTGAATCTCCTCTGGAACCCCTGCAAGACCAGCACATGCTATGAATTGCCTAAAATTATGCAATCCCATATTTCCAAAATCCAATATAAAACTTTGAAGTGCAGTGCCCAAAAATCAAATTCTTCCAACAGTTTAAACATTTCAGTTTAAGCTGAATTAAGTTCTTAACTAATACTCTTAAGCCTACAGGATTTCATAAACAACATATTTGTTCTAAACAAGAAAAAAGTAGTTCAGATAGTTTTTTTGCTTCTGACGAATTGTCATTGATTAAAGTATCAATGACTGACTTCCAAGGTATATATCTGAGTCCAATGATGTGGTCCATGGCTCTAGAAGACTCAATCCGAGTCTGCAGCAGCACTGGAATCATTGATTTCTGTCTCTCACTGGGCTAGGATCTTGTGCTGTTGTCTCAGAGGATATTAGAAGTTAGCAGTGAGGCAAACATAACTTTTCAGCCATTGATAGTTAATTGATAGACCTAGATTAGGTCTGCGCTGAAATGATGGGTAATCCTTGTGCTGCTACATGTAAAGAGAGGTTCAGAATATATATATATTACACCTTTAAGACTGATTTGCATCATTTTGTTCCAGGGGGAAACAGGAATGGCTGGGCCACCAGGTCAACCAGGCTCACCCGGGAAAGATGTGAGTTTCTAAAATGAGTTTCGGTATTTCTAGTAGATTTTTAAGATAGTTTCCAAATGAGTTATGCTTTGCAGTGCACCCATCAGATTGTGACGTTGTAGCAAGTTAAGAACTCAGGTGTATTTGATTGGCCATCATTATGCATCTTTTACTTCATTTTGAGGTAATTTATGCTTCTCAGCTAGGATACACACCAAAGGGTGGATTTCACCAGAATGGCAACTCCATCTCACCCACCTGATAGAGCCTTGGCTGAACTTCAGGGTCCATCAGGCAGGAAATGAATTGCCATCTGGCCACATCTGGCTCAAAGGGATTGACCTCCAAGATTGTCAGTGGTTGCTGACTTAGCAAGGTTGGCCAAGCCACTAGCCACTAATAGGATAGCAGCTAGCTGAAAGACATGTACAATAAGGTACACCACCCTTTCAATAAGGCAAATGGGATCCGGCGTCAGTCAATGAGGTGTCGTGAAGGAAGTAGCATAAATATTGGTTTGTGAGGAAGATGGGGTGATGCTAATGTTGTTACAAAGGTGGCCATTGACACTGGAAAGTTCTCTTTAAGTCACAGAGTGTCCAATAAAGAACCCTTTCCCTTCACCCACACCCCTCAACAACATAAGGAACCCTTCCTTTTTTTTGCAACGTTTTTGACTGGCCCCTCCTGAAGTTACACCGGAAAGCTAGAAGAACCTCTGTAGAACTTCAAGATATGTTCATCTCCATACCCTCAGCCTACCTTCTAATATGCCAGACTTGAGACTTTTCTCAACTAGCCTATCATTGCTCCCTTTTTCCTTTGTCCTCATTCATTACTGGACCAGTCATAGCACTTGCTCCTGGATCTCTCAGACCAGCTCCTATTACTGATCCACGCTCTGTTCACAGTGGATATTTTGCTGAGGGAGACAGTGCTTCCAACTCAACCTCACCCCACAAGCTCCCTTATCCATTGCTCACCCAAATCAGAGATATTGATCTGTAATTAATTTCAATCTTTATTGTCTCTGAAATTATTTCTCAGGCTATGGGCATTGCTGGCAAGACTGGCATTTGATGCCCATTCCTACATATCCCAAAAAGGTGGTGAGGGTCCTTTTTAAACAGAGTCAGCAGCCACTTGCTATAATTTGCTTCAAAAGACAGTTAAACTATTTTGGTCAAATGAAAGATTGATAAGATTCCACTCATTTACTTGTTGTTTTCACAGTAAAATGGCAGGTTTTTGCTCCTTATATGATACCAATGTTTTATTTCCAAAATTTTCAAATACTAAATTAAAATTCTCAATCCGACAACAATGGGATTTGAACTCACATTCACTTGGTTATTCATGTCAACCTCTTTGTGGCCTAGTAACACAACCAATGCACAGACTTACCTGCAACGTTAAGAGGAATGTTTCCATTATCTCTGCTGGACAAATAAGGAGCAATAACATCCAGAAATCAGAGGAGTAAACCTAATCATCTTTCACTTGCAATCAAGTTGATGTGAGCCTGTCTAAACACAATTGTAGATGTTTAAAGCTCCTGGTTTTAATTTAATACATCAGTCTTTTGGAGGAGCTTCTGAATTTATCTTTGCTCTCAATAATGATTGAGCCAATACATTTAACGAGATCTACAGCACAGCAAAAGACCTCTCAGCCCATTACCAGTCAAAAGCAACCACCTAACTATTCTAGTCCCATTTTCCAGCACTTGGCCCATCTCCTTGTTTGGCTCGGCTTCACATCTGAATCTAAATGCCATTCACCGCATGTCAATAAACTCTGAGTAACACCAGCAGGTTAGAGTGTGAATGAGATGCTCATGGGAGAACATTTCAGCAGTTTCCAAAATAAACCCAGTCTAAAATCCTCAAATGTGAAACCGAATATTATGAGGTCAGGACAGAGCATGGGTCACAAATCCACTTTCAGGCACAGTCACATTTACTATATGAGCTGAGTCAAGTTAATATGGCATAGCTATACAACCAATTGTTTGAGATTTGATGTTCGAAGTCAGGGTTGATGGTTAAAGAAATTTAATCTGAAGCAGAAAACGCAAGATCCTCGCGTTAACATTTAACATCGACTGTTGGAAATGGAATAACTAGTTCATATTTATTCCATCGCTGTAACTTTCTGTTTGTGTTTGCTCTATTATGAATTATGGTTGATATTTGTAGGGTGAACAAGGACCTCCGGCACCTCAGGGTCCTCCTGGTTTAAGAGGTGTTCAGGTAAGATACTTGCATGCTCATATCATTGGGGGAGCCATTAATTATTGTCGAAGGTTTTCAAACATCTCGGTAGCTGGTTCTGAGTTAAGTTAGCCAACACCCAACACATAAAAGTCCTGATTCAAATCTTTGCTGAATGCATTAGTCTCTTACAGTGAGTGCCTCCTTTCCCTAAGATTTTGCAGCAAAGCTTCATAAGTCTTTTTGAAAGAAGTAGTTTTCTTCATGTAACATCCAAACTTACTGGGATTATACAAAATAATATCAATCTTTTGGCTTTTAAGATTTGGAGATGCCGGTGTTGGACTGGGGTGGACAAAGTTAAAAATCACACACCACCAGGTTATAGTCCAACAGGTTTATTTAGAAGCATTAGCTTTCGGAGTGTTGCTCCTTTATCAGGTGATTGTCCAACCTGATGAAGGAGCAGCCCTCCAAAAGCTAGTACTTCCAAATAAAGCTGTTGGACTATAACCTGATGTTGTATGATTTTTAACTTTGGCTTTCAAGTGCTACTTTGGACAGTTAACTGTTTCATAATTACACTTTGAACAGTTTAATTGGATTAGTGCTCCTGCCATTTCACTGGTTTGGCATCTTGTATGAGAGCTGTCATTCACATTTTAGCTCAATGGGCTGTTGAAAGCAAATTTTTAAGTAAACCAACATGAATTCTCCCACTAGTTTATTGTACCTCTTCATTCTTCACAGTAATTTCTAAGCTTCAATCAGGCAAATAAAACTTTTGGGTGGAATTTTCCCAGGCCATGAACGACATGGACAATGTCAAGAAATTTGAGAGAATCGTGTGAGAAGTCAAGCGAGGCCTTTCTTGGGAGAAACAAGTCGCATTTCCCAATGTCAAGATGAGAACCTCGCTCATGAGCGCAAGAAGATTATTAACTGGGGTTATTACACATTACCTAAACTCAATTTATTAATATGCAGATTCCAAATCCACCATCCACCAATTAGAAACTAGGTGCTGAGAATGCCGACATGAAAGTCAGAATGGCTAACTGATGATTCCAGCTACCATTTACTCCTTCAGACCTCAATCATCGGCATCCAACATTTTCCAGGTCTATAACTGGACCCACCCGCAAGTCAAGGAACACTGAAAGCACGCTGTGTGTACAGGGACCTAGATTACAGATTGGAGCTGGCTATATCTCAGGGTTGCCTGCTAGTTTTCTTGGTGCTCAATCACTGACCAGCTCCCAAGATGCAGACAATATGCCTGTCTTGCCTTTGTGAAACTATTTCCCCTCAGCCAAAGCTAACAGGCTCACAGTCTTTCTTTGAGCATAAAGTCAGGAAGCTTGTCATGGTTGCCAGCAGATTTCAATTAAGCAGTGTGAACATTTTTACTGTATGACACTATACTATGGCAATTTCACTTTTGCAACATGTGCCACCAGTATATGCAGCTATGGTACAGCAACAAAACAAATGTTCATGTCTCAAAGTCCAAGGAGATTAGCCCTCAGTCAAGTCAAAGAGGTCAGTCCAATGATCCTAGCACAGTGAGGGTTTGGTCCAAGGGTTTAGAATAATCATTGAGCCACTTAGGCTGCTCATGATCAGGTCCTATCCTTGAAGAGGGTGAGAATCTGAAGGTCTGCTACACCACTGCCTGTCTTGGCTCTTTCTTCCCTATTGTAGGGATTTTGTTTTTGCCTGGAGATAGAGAAAGGGAGGGATTAAGTCACGTGAAAGTGGATGGCATAACATTTGCTGCTGATGCAGGTTAAGGAACGGTGTCCCATCACAAAAGCCATGCAGGGTTAGTGTTGTAGAGGATTTGGATAGATAAGAGAAAGTGAGAGAAGATATTGCATGCAGTAGTGAGAGTAGTAGAACATGAGGCTTGGTGGGAGATGTAAAACAGTAGCAGAGAGCATGAGGTAGCAGAGAGAAGATGGTGCCACTTACCCTGGAAGAACATTCCTACACTATGGTTGGTCTTCCAAAAGGCTGAGACCATACTAACCAAGGTGGCAAACTCAGCCTAGACTGACAGGGTCTTGTTTGCTAAGGGCAAAGCAACGAGACACACACAAGACACAGCCAAGGGAAAGGGGGGATGCCAGAAACGTAGGGCACAGAAGTCTTTTTTTTCCAAAGTTTTGAAGCTCAAAACTGTGTCCAAGAGACTGAAAAGTACCAAAGTGGAAAATGAAATGTTGTCCTTCTAGCTTGCAGTAAGCTTCATTGGAACATTGTAGCATCAATGTTAGTATAGGAGCAAGGTGGATTCTTATCTTGATAAGAAACTGGGAGATGGGATCATCCAGAGAGAGCAGAGGTAACAGAGAAAAGTGGTCACCAAGTCTGTGTTTAGTCTTGTCAATGTAAAGGAGATTATGATGTGAGCAGTGAATGCAACAACTAAGAAGTCCAAGCTGCTTCACCAGGATTCAGGTTTTGAACAGTGAGGAAGGAGGAGGTGAATGGGCAAGTGGGTGTATCTTCTGAGATTGTGTGAGAAAGTGCCAGTTAGCCTGTTTAGTCATTCAAATCATGACGCCTGTTAGAATGTATCACTGTTGCAAGGGATTGCTGATAATAAGAACCTACAATAAAACAAAATAAACTTCCGTAACTAAGTTCACTTAGAAACAGATCAAGCGTTTTCATCACGGAGACACTTGTATCACACAGCCTTCGTCATAAACAATAGAGTGAGATTTCTCTCTTTATACCTCATTAGCTGTTCCAGGTAAAGATGCCATTTACTAGAGAAAGGAAATTTGACCTCCATGATTTCCTTTAACATTATGTGATAAGGACTTGTCACTAAAATTAGCCAATCAAAATTAGTACATTGAGAATTCCAGTGAGATTGTTAATTTTATGTGGCTTCAGTAAAGTTAAGAATCAGGAGTCAACCAAAATAAAAGTGGTGAGAAATATAAAATCTTCACTTGATTCAATGTCTCTCTCTCTCTCTCTCTCTCTCTCTCTCAGTCAACACATGCACACACATGCGTGCGGATGGACACGCTCGCACGCGCGCACACACACAAACACACACCTTACTCCCATAAACTTACCTGATTGATTTTAATGATGTAGTTAAATCAATCTAGATTTGGGATTATTCGTAAAATGGTGAGGAAATCAGAATAAATATTTTAACATTATGGACTGTATTTTACAGGCCTCCCAAGGATGGAGAAGAATGCAGGTGGGCCAATGAAATAGAGCACCATGCATTGGTGATGGGCCCATCTGCTCTCACAACTCAGGCCCATATAACTGGCTCATTCCATTGCTGTTCAAATTTAATACAGAGTAGGAAAGGCCTACACCTCAACATGTAGCATGACAAGATTGTCCCTGTAATCTGCTGACCAGCCAAAGTGAGGTGGATGAGTATGATTTCTACTTTGATTTCCAGTGTCAGTTGGAGGTGCTCCATTATAGTTCTCTGTTCTTCCTTCCATACTACCTGGCTAAGAGCCTTAGAAGATATGGTCCATCACTTTGACTGCTAACTCCCTGAGTCAAAAAGTGTGGTGCTGGAAAAACTGAGCAGGTCAGGCAGCATCTGAGGAGCAGGAGAGTCAACGTTTCGGGCTGGTTTCAGCCCCAGCATTGGCCAAGGGTCCTGATGTCGCTCCCAATGCTGCAGGGTTACCAGTCTATAATTGTCCAGCAGGTCCTTGAGATGGGACATTCTCCTGTAGGGCCATAGAGGTCTAGCCTCCGAAAGATGGGCTGAGAAAGGTAAGCTAGCCAAATGGGGACAGGCTTGCTCTGACATTTAAGCTGATTGCCAGGAGCTTAATGAGTTTTTTGAACGTTGACCATTATTCTATGAGCAACTATTGAGGTATGCTATAAAAATTTTAAAAAGATTGGAATGCAAACTTCTTGATGCTGAGACATCATAGACCAAATGGCATCCTTTTGTGATGACCAAGTTCCTATGTGTGTCACACATATCTTACCAAAGTGAAATGCCACATATCAAATAATATTCTGAATAAGCACTGACTTGGTAGAATTAAGGTATTTAGGGTTACAATGAAATAGAGCTTTATTTGCCCTATCTGACCAGAAGACTCAGATTTAATATAATTACAGAAATAGTTGACGGTTGCTTACAAGAGATTTGTCAGCTCAGTGGTCTAATGTAAGATGTATAATTCCCTAACAAAATTATTTTGAGTCAGAGTTTAAGGGGTTGTTAGGTAGCAGGGTGAAAAAAGGAAAGAGGAATGTTCCAAGGTATATGAACCAAGCAGAAAGTGGAATATTTGTGGTGACTTTCAGTCTCTAATAAACCACCACCCTGGTTCTCAATGTGTGTATTATGTTTCTAGGGTAAAAGTGGTCCTCCTGGTCCCGAAGGAAAACCTGGTCCTCCAGGTGCCGAGGTAAGAAAACAGTTTTATTTGGATCCTGTTGCACTATTGCAGGATTTGTCTGACAAAAGCTGACACTGTGCAGAAAATTAGACTGACTCCAGTCACCTGAACTAATTTTCAATTTTAGGGACCAAAGGGTTCTAAGGGAGCAAGTGGTGACCCGGGGTTTCCAGGGCCCCAAGGACAACCAGGATCACCGGTGAGGATTTCTATCTGATTTATTTTCCTGAAAGCAGAGTGGGATTTGTTTTTGTTTAGAATGTGTTTACAAACTTGATGATGACAGCCTTCTTTTTACGAAACATTATTGAAGGCCTGAAGGGGAAATTCTCAACCTGCATCAGACCTGCAGTGGGTCTCCTCATTTCTGGTTTCTTAGCGGGCAGAGTTATTTTCCAGGCTCCTGCATAAAGATGATTGATTACATCACAACATTGAAGAGATATCACCAAATTACTGCATGGTGCTTAGCTGTCACTACAGGGCAAATACTCAAAACTTTAGAGTTTCAAATGAATTTAACATCCTCACAGCATAATTATAATTTCACTATGATCAATTTATACTTCACGCTGCCAAAAAATTGCCAATTTAGCTTTTAATTGGCACTCAATAATGTCACGGTCTATCAGTCTGATTGAGTTGTCCAAATTACTGTCCAGGTTCCTTGATGTATAACCATGTCCTGAATTCTTGTATTCTCCTGTATGATGCGTTTTGTTCCACCCAAAGATATCAGTTTTCAATCCTGATACTTGTCTATAAATCTTCTCTTTCTGTGTTCCTTCTTGCGAGTTGATGTTCGTCATCCTGTTTTCTTTCATGAACAGGGACAGCAAGGAGACCCAGGATTCACGGGAAAAACAGTAAGTAAAGCACAACATGTTTTTTACTCATAGGATCCCTAAAGTGTGGAAACAGGCCATTTGGCCCACTGAGTCCACACCGACCCTCCAAACAAAATCCTACCCAGACCCACTCCCCTGTCGTATCCATGTAACCCTGCATTTTCCATGGCTAATCTACTTAGCCGTGGATGCTATGGGCAATTCACGTAACCTGCACATGTTTGACTGGGGGATGAAAGCAGAGCATCTGGAGGAAACCTGTGCAGACGTGGGGAAAATGTGCAGACTCCCCACAGACTCTCACTGAGGGTGGAATCGAACCCACATCCCTGGCACTGTGAGCTAACGTGCCACTCATGATGATGATCTGTTCATGATCATTATTAAATTAAGCCACAGATTACATGATGTGTTAAGGAAGTATTGGAATAATGGTGATGCCACTGGACTAGTAATCCACAACCCCAGGGTAATGTTTCATGCCTGGCTATTTCAGTAGAGCATGAAACTCTTAATTTCCAAAGGTGCTGTGGTACCCTGATAGTGTTCTTACAGAGGTTTTTTGCATGGAGCCCAACTTCTTCACATTTCTAAATGATTATTTAAAAATAATTATATCTCCTCATTATATTCACGATGCAAGTTTTAAGGTTGCATTTACTCTTTTGTGCAGGGGTCTCCAGGCAAATCAGGTGAACCGGGGTCCAAAGGAGAAAGAGTAAGTGATGCAATGATAAAGGAAAACTGAATATCATTAGGCTGCCGAAGTAGTCAACTAACCAACAAACTGAACAGCAATCTCAGATAAGTAAAAACTCCAATGTAAGAGGGTCAAATTAAATATGTAATGCAATTCATTGCAAAACCAAGTCCATTGCTACTGTGGACAAACATCACTCCCCTGGAGACATTAAGAACATGAGAAATAGGGCCGGAGAAGGCCATTCAGCTTCTCAAGTCTGCCCAGTCATTCAAAAGATCACAGTTGATCTATCCCAAACCTCAACTCCTCTTTCACATCAG
The DNA here is from genome assembly GCF_004010195.1 of Chiloscyllium plagiosum. NCBI lineage: Eukaryota > Metazoa > Chordata > Chondrichthyes > Orectolobiformes > Hemiscylliidae > Chiloscyllium > Chiloscyllium plagiosum. The sequence continues at coordinate 24,651,134 of NC_057713.1, forward strand.
TTCTCATAACCCTCAACTCCATTGTATTTCAAAAACCATTTTCTATCTGAATACTTAAATCATCAAAACAATTAGATCAAACCTGGAAACTGTATGGTCTGTGTGGCTCATATTACATGGTTTAATGTCGATATTCACCAAAGCAAGAAAATATACAATTTATATTTTTTAAAAATTGTAAATCTACAGCTTGTTGGTATTGAGAGGTTAAGGAGGATGTTTGTAATTACTGCTTGGAAGTTCAGTGCTGCCCAGACAGAGTGCAGAAGAGAAAACCCAGACAGAGGATTTCGAGCTGATCTCAGAACATACCAATTTCATTTCCATCAAATGCGGAACATTCTGTAAATGATCTGCAATCCACATCACCAGATTACGCTGGGCTTCTTCTGAATACCTAGGCATTATTCTGGCTCAGGTTCACAATTATTCCTATGATTGACACCTCATCTCGTCCCAGCCTCATTCCTCCTACATCTAACACCACCAGAAATACATTAACTGGCTATTCAATGTGCTTGTATATTTTATGAAATCCTAATGTTCATAATTAATATGACATGAAGGTATACATAACAATAGTGACAGCACTTCAAACATAATTGAAATGTTGCAAAGCATTTTGGGACATCCACCAAACATGGGAAGAATGCTTGAAAACATTCACATTAGGTCTTTCTCCATGTCATCTTCAACCATTAAACTTCCCAATAAAAATATAGAATCTAAGGAAGGGAAGTAAGTAATGTTGTGAGAATTATTTTTAATGAGGTACGGAACTCTCATTTTTTGAGATTTATGCCTTTTGCTCAACTTTGTCTCCAAAAATAATTCAGCTGTCCTTCCAAGGTCAGATGATTAAAAACACTGGAAATTTAATCTCCTTCAGTTGTTACACGTTAACCTGTTGTATGATAACTTGTCAACATAACAAGAATATTTTGTCATCTTCATTGCCCTTAATGGGCTTTACATGGAGATTAATCAATTGCAATACATAGGTATTTACTGGTAGTAGTTAATAGTTGCAAAAAAGAAGCAACATAGGTGCTTTGATGATAAAAAGAAAAGTTCTGTTCTGTGTAAGACCATTTCTGGATATAAATAAAATCAATATTTTAGGGACTCTTGTGTTACAGTGGTAGTGTCCTACTTCTGAGACAGGAGCAAGTTTTATTGGTCCAGAGATGTGTGATATCATCAGTGAACAGGTTAGAATCATAGAGTCATGGAGTCATATAGCATGGAAACAGGCCTTCAGCCCAACTTGATCATGCTGACCATGTTTCCTCAGCTGAATTAGTCCCATTTGCCTGCATTTGGCCCAAATCCCTTCAAATCTTTTCTATCTACCTACCTGTCCACATATCTTTTAAATATTATAATTGTACCTGCCCTACCATTTCGTCTGACAGTTCATTCTATACACGTACCACCCTCTGCACAAAAAAGTTGCCGCTTAGGTCCCTTTTAAATCTTTCCCCTCTCACCTTAAACCTATGCCTTCTAATTTTGGACTCTCCCACCCTGGGGAAAAGACCTGGTCTATTTACCCTATCCATGCCTCTCATGATCTTGAAAATGTCTATAAGGTCACCCCTCAGCCTCCAATGCTGCAGGGAAAATAGCGATCACAAAGCCGTTGTACTCTTAGATAACCTTCTTCACTGTCTACTATAACACCAATTTTGGTGTCATCTGGAAGCATGCCTCTGATCTTCTCATCCAATTTTTTTACACAAAAGATGAACAACAGTGGACTCAGCACTGATCATTGTGGCATACCAATGGTTACAAGCCGCCAGGCTGAACAACAATCCTCTACCACCAATGTCTGTCTTCTATCATCAAGTCAATTGTGTAGCCAGTTGGCTAGGTCTCCCAGCATATTATGTGATCGAACCTTACTAACCAGTGTATTATGCAGAGCCTTGTCAAAAGCCTTGCTAAAGTCCATGTAGACAATGTCTACTATTCTGCCTTCATCGATCTTTTTGGTCACCTCTTCAAAAAACTCAAATTTGTGAGACACGATTCCCCATGCACAAAGCCATGCTGACTATCCCAAATCAGTCCTTTTCTTTCCATATACATGTATATCCTGTTTTCCAGAATTCCTTCCAACAGCTTCTTACCCACCACTGATGTTAAGCTCACCGGTCTGTAATTCCTGGCTTTTTCTTGCAGCCTTTCTTAAACAATGGCAAACATTAACCTTCCTCCAGTCTTCCAGCACCTGTGGCTGTCGATGATACAAATATTTTTGCTGAGGCCCCATATTTTTCTCTCCGCCTTCCAAGGATGTCCTGGGATACATTTGATCAGGTCCTGGGTATTTATCTTCCTTTATACAGTTCAAGACTTCTAGCACCTCCCCTTCTCAAAAGTGGACTCTTTTCAAGACAACACTGTTTCCTTCCTCAAGTTTCCAAGCAGCCATATCTTGCTCCATGGTAACTACTGATAGAGTCATAGAGATGTACAGCATGAAAACAGACCGTTCGGTCCAACCCATCCATGCTGACCAGATATCCCAACCCAATCTAGTCCCACCTGCCAGCACCCGGCCCATATCCCTCCAAACCCTTCCAATTCATATACCCATCCAAATGCCTCTTAAATGTTGCAATTGTACCAGCCACCACCACTTCCTCTGGCATCTCATTCCACACACATACCTCCCTCTGTGTGAAAACATTGCTCTTTTATATCTTTTCCTTCTCACCCTATACCTATGCCGTCTAGTTCTGGACTCCTCGACCCCAGGGAAAAGACTTTGCTGGTTTACCCTATCCATGCCCCTCATAATTTTGTGAACCTCTATAAAAGTCTCCCCTCAGCCTCCAACGCTTCATGGAAAACAGCCCAGCCTGTTCAGCCTCTCCCTACAGCTCAAATCCTCCAACCAACACTCCCTAGGACCTTACCATTAAGTGTATAAGTCCTACTAAGATTTGCTTTCCCAAAATGCAGCACCTCGCATTTATCTGAATTAAACTCCATCTGCAACTTCTCAGTCCATTGGCCCATCTGGTTAAGATGAGAAATATTCATTTAAGATCTTACCCATCTCCTGTGGCTCCACACATAGATGACCTTGTTGCTCTTTAATGAGCCCTATTCTCTCCCTAGCTACTCTTATGCCCTTAATACATTTGTAAAATCTACTTGAACGGTCTCTAAAAGCTATCTCATGTCCCTTTTTGCCTTCCTGATTTCCCTCCTGAGTGTACTCCTGCACCCTCTATTCTTTTCAAAAGATTCACTTGATCGCAGATGCCTATATCTGACATAAAGCTCCTTTTCTCCTGACCAGAGCCTCAATAGCTCTAGTCATCCATTGTTCTTTACTCCTGCCAGCCTTGCCCTTCACTCTAACAGGAACACGTTTACCCTGAACTCTCATTATTTTGTCTTTGAAAGTCCCACACTTGCCCAATGTCCCTTTACCCGGAAACAGCCTCCCCCAGTCAACTTTAAACGTTCTTGTCTAATGTCATCAAAATTGGCCTTGCTCCAGATGAGGACTTTAACTTGTGGACCACACCTACCCTTTTCCATAACTATTTTAAAGCGAATAGAATTATGCTCACTGCCCCTACAAGCACCTCAGTCACTTACCATGCCTTATTTCCCAAGAGGAGGTCAAGTTTTGCCCATTCTCAAGCTTGGTCATCTACATATTGATTGAGAAAGCTTTCCTGAACATACTTAACAAATTCCTCCCCATCCAAGCCTTCAACACTATGGTAGCCCCAGTGTCTGTTTGGAAAGTTAAGATAGTCTGCTATTTCAATCCTATTATTCTTACAGCTATCTGCCATCTCCCTACACACTTGCTCCTCAATCTCCCGTTAACTGCTGGTGGATCTGTAGCACAATCATATCCCCTTCCTATTTCTCAGTTCTACAATATGGCTTCATTGGATGATCTCCCAGGAATACCCTTTTTAAATATTGCCATGATGTTTTCCTTTGTCAAAACTGTCACTCCCCCTCCTCTCTTGCCTGTCCTTCTATCCTTCCTAGAGCATCTTCACCCTGGAACATTGAGCTGCCAGTCCTGTTCTTGCCATGCTCTTGCTGTCTGGTCTGTTTAACTTGCTCTCTTTAACTTCTGCATTCGCCTTCTCTTTTTTCTCACTATCATTTAGGATCCTACCCCTTTGCCAGTTAGTTTAAATCCTTCAGTGTAACTCCAGCAAAACCCCCTGCCAGGATATTGATTCCCCTCCCGTTTGTGTATAACCTATCTCTCTTGTACTTGTTACCTCTGCCGCAGAAGAGATCCCAATGACCCAAAAATCTGAATCCCTTCCCCCTGTAGCAGCTCCTCAGCCGCCCATTCATCTCCCCTGTCCTACTATTCCTAGTTTCACTAGCATTGGCACTGAGAATACTCCAGGGATTTCTATCCTTGAGGTCCTGCTTTTTAACCTTCTGCTTTCCTCCCTACAATCACTCTATCGGACCTCATCCCTTTTTCTACCTATATTGTTGGTACCAATGTGTACAACGATCTCTGGTTGCACATTCTCCCCTTTGAGAATTTACTGCAACTGCTCTGAGACGTCCTTGACCCTGGTGCCGTAGAGGGGACACACCATCCTGGAGTCTCGCTCGCAGCCACAGCGACACCTTTCTGGGCCCTGAGCGTGGTAATAACTTGCCATGCCCTGTTTTACAGCATGCCCTGTTTTATCTGTGGTGCCAAAGACCTGCTGCTGCTATTTTCCCCTGAGAGACCACCCCCAACCACCAACAGTATCCAAACCAGTGTACTTATTTGAGAGTGAGATAGTGACAGGAGACTCCTGCATGACCTGCCTACCTCTCCTGGGGGTCACCCATCTACCTGAAGCTACTATCTATCAATTCTCTGCCTCCTGTATGCTCAGTGCATCCAAAATGCCATTCCCATCGATCCATGTGGTCGGAGAGGAGCTGCATACTTCCTGCAGGTGGATTGGAAGGTAAAACTAAACAGGAATATTCTATGGCTCTTGTGGTACAGTGACAGTGCCCCTATCTTTGGGCCAGAAGGCCTAGATCAATTCTCACCTGCTTCAGAGGCATATGTTTGAATAGGTTAATTAAAATGCTTAACTTAAAGCAGCTGAGTGCTATAGCCATTACCACGTTCAGGCCAGAGGCTGTGGAGAGGTTTGGAATTCCTGACTGCCTGCTCCTTCAGAACTCAGATGAGGTGGAATTTCGTCAGCCAGATGGCAGTTAATCTGTGGAACCCATTGCCATAGTTGCTGTGGAGGCTAAGTTCTTGAGTGTCTTTAACTTAGAGATAGATAGGTTCTTGATTAGTAGAGGGATCAAGGGTTACGGGGAGAAGGCAGGAGAATAGGGTTGAGAGACATATCAGCCATGATCAAATGCTGAGAGACTCAATGGGCCGAATGGCCGAATTCTGATCCCATATCTATGATGTTATGGTCTTTTTTTCTCCAGCTATGTCCTGGAAATGGAGCATGTGGTGTCCACTGGTGCTTTTCAGGCTTTCTGAGATATTGGGGGGGTTGGGGGGAAGCTGAGGTACAGTCAAAGAAGAGAAAAACAGAAATATTTAGGGCTCTTGTGTGCAGTGCTATACCTCTAGATGTGGCCAAAATGCCCAGGTTCAATTCTCACCTGCCCCAAACATATGTCATAACAAGTCTGAAGAGATTGATATCCCATATTTTATTTCCACTTGCAAAGCATGTCATTTCATTCAAAGAAGCAATCAGAGGGAATCATCTTACCAAGTTACTGATGCTGGCAAACAAACTATTGTCTTGTTAAAGAATGATCAGGAACTTGATGATGACCGAGATGACCGAGGACAGAGAAACATAAGAAGTTCAACAACACTTTTTCACATTAACATTTTTTTTTAATTCACATTTAATTTTTGTTTTCTTTTTGGGCAGGGTGACCCAGGTACCAAAGGTGAAAAAGGAATCCAGGGAGACAAAGGACGATCAGGTGATCCGGGTCCTCCAGGTATAAAAGGACACACTGGGATAATGGGTCCCGTGGGACCTCCAGGAGAAAGAGGCCCAGTTGGGTTACCAGGCCAATCGGGTCCTCCCGGAATACCTGGAGAAAGGGTAAGCCCCTGAATAAGTCACTAGGTCCAAAAGCTAGTGCTTCCAAATAAACTTGTTGGACTATAATCCAGTGTTATGTGATTTTTAAGTTTGTTCACTGAATACTGCTCTCCTTGTTGCAGCTGTATGAGTGTCAAGCCAACTGTGAAGGGAAAAACAAAATCCGTATACTTGGAATTGGTTCAAAATTCTAGGTTGGAATTGAGCATTCCAGTAAAACCTGTTTAAATCTATCTCCTCTGATCAACTTTAGACATGTTAGTGACGTCAAATCAGGAATCGTTTCATGAAATGAAACTGGCCACCAAATGAATGGAATAGGAATTTAGGTCCAATGTCCCATACATTTTCCATCCACTTAAATTTGCATGCTTAGGTTCCTGTTATTTACTACCAGAAGCAAGGTTCCCGATCAGAATTGGAGTTTGGTAAAATTATCCCTCGTACATTGATTTAACATTGACTCGTACGCTTGGTTTTACTTTTTCTAGGGTGAGCCTCCATCTTCTGAGGTCCTGAGGAGACTTATAAGGGAAGAGCTGTCAAAGCAGCTTGATGGTAAGTTTCTACATTTTCTGTATTATTCTTTTGGAAAATATGATCCTGGCCCCAACGTTCCAATCCAGCATAGATTAATTACAGAGATGAAAGGCTTGTCACATCAGGGAAGAATGAGCAGTTTAGGCCTGTATTCGCTCAAGTTTCGATGGATATGAGGATATCTAATTGAGGTATGTAAGATGCTAAAGGGTATTGACAAAAGAGATGGGCAGTGGTTCTGGGGTAATCTAGAGGTCATGCTTTTAGGCAAAGGGGTAGCAGGTTTAAAACAGAGATGAACAAGAATTACTTCCCTCAAGTTGTCATGAGTCTGTGGAATTCACTGCCCCAGAGTGTGTTGGAGGCAAAAATAGTGAATAAATTCCGGGAGGAGAGAGACAGATTTTTATTTAGTAGTGGGTTAACTTGTTATGGGGAGCAAGCAGGAAAGTGGGGTTAAGACCAAAATGATCAAATGGCAGAATAGGCTTGAGAGGCTGCATTGCCAATTCCTGCTCCCAGTTCTTGTGTTCTTATTCTGACATTCAAAATGGTGTTGCTATGTAGACTGACTTTGAATCATGTCCTTAGCGGCAGAAAGGCGAAGAATAGGATTAGTAGCATTGTTCCAGACCTTGAGGATGGTACAGTGGCTCAGTGGTTAGCACAGCTTCCCCACAGAGCCAGAGCCCCAGGTTTGAGTCAGTTCCACCGTATGGTATTCAAACGATTGTCTACTTTGGGAAATAGCAACAGTATGAAGACAGGTGTTGGTTGACTCCTCTTGAGTACCCTGTGATTAATTTCAGTTTGTAGCACTTGTTCATAATTCTTTCTGTTATAAAGATCATTTGACATTCAAAATATGAAAATACATCATAGGAATTGATAGATTTGATGAGAAAAATGATATTTTGAGCACAACATTCTCAGGTTTAGAGTGAGGTGATGAGTAAATTATTGGGAAGACTGCAAGATGTTAGTTCACTGCTTCAAATGGTCGACACATGATTCAAGGTCAGTCTACATACCAACACCATTTTGAATGTCAGACAAAGAACATAAGAGTTAGGAGCAGGAATAGGCAATTCAGCCTCTCAAACCTATTCTGCTATTTGATATGATCATTTTGGCCTTAACTCCACTTTCCTGCTTGCTCACCATGACAAATTAACATGCACTGTGAATTATTGACACATAATGCAGCATTATTCCTTGCACTGAAAGATTTGCTACCCAGACTATCAGAGCCATATCTGTAAACCATTGATGTGAATCATTCTCAACATTATCGTTGAAGGCTATCATTTCTGACAGTGTTCTTAATAAAACTAGGTAAGAATAAATCATTTTAAAGCAAAAGTCAAACATTACTGTCATGCTTCAGTATTGCTGATGGATCATCCTGCACATGCAGTTTGTTGTGTTCTATGATTCTGTATAATCTGGAGGTCTCACTAGGTTTACTCCCTCTTTTGCTAGTTGGAGGGTATTCTACCTGCCTTGTACAGCTAAAGACATTGGTGCTTCCATCACATCTTCAGGAGTTGATTGTAATGACTCTTTATTATCACTGTTTATCACATAAATTGGTATCACTACCAGAGCTGGTATCAGTTTGAAAGTTGATGACAAATATCAGGAGGAGCTTGATTTGTTGTATCAATGACTGAGCCTTCCAGTTAACCCAAATCACATCCTACTTTTACATGTTTTGCAAATCTTAAACTTTGGACTGATGTTAGCATATTCTCCAGTTCACCCACTGGGTGTGTCTACTGTTTAGCAATGCTTGAAGAAATAGGTTCGTCTTCTTCAAGCACGGAGGGACGAGATGTATCCTGAAACTCAAAAAAAATGCTTAGAAATGTCAAGGCAGTTCTGGAAGGCAGATTATCCAATCCTGCTAGTATTAAGCTTCAATTGCTTGGAAAAGCTGAGGTCAATTTTGGCAAAATGCCACCCAATCTTCAGGGGATAAAAGTTCTCATTCTTATTAAGACTGATGCAATCCTTCGCAAATGCAATGTAGTCATCATATTGAATGGAGTCCCTTGTATCTGTTGTAGAGGATGGAGAAGTACACAAGCCTGCCAATGCATCAGTGACCTATTCTGATTCTCTTAGGTATAAATAGGTTCTTTAATAGCTTCCAGTTTTACATACTTTGCTGTGCTTGACGAGTATGTTAAACCACCTGCCCTAAGTTATCTTCTTTAGACTGCAATATTACAGTTTTCTCTCAAGAACTTTGACCACTATTCCACCCTGACTAAGTTTGGACGTGCTATAACCAAATTAACTGACCAGTTTATTAAAATCATTCATAAAGGTATCCGTCAATTCCCCTCACTGCTGGAATTGCTGGTTGAACTGAGTGCATTCAATAATTAAGCTTTTCTTGGGGCTAACATGGGCTGACCTGGAACTGTTGCTGTTGTGAATGGAGACTTGAAGCTATTCTAATCCTGTGGAAGATGCACTTCCATTGAGATGCCTGCATTTATCCTATGGCATTGAAGAGCATTGGAAGAGTTAGGAACTTCAATGCTCCTAATAGTTGGTTTGCCACTTCAGAGCATACCTGACTAATATCACTTCCTCGACTTACAATATTTGGGAAGGAATCTCAGAACTTTTGCCTCATATTTCTTCAATCTTATCTCAAGTTTCTTCAAATTAGATGGGTGCCACTATTCAAGGCACCATGTTTTAGTTTGGGTTCATCTGTATTTATTGACAACAGTTCATTGTGATATTGCAGCAAGACTCTCTCCCAAGCAGGTCCCATCCCATTCTCGGGCAGTCTGTCCCTCATGACTTCTGAGGTCACTCACAATTACATCACAGCACACTTCAGACACTCAGCTGCAATTCAGCAGGAATTCAATTCATTTTCTACCATTGACATTTAAAACTCCCTTCCATGGATGAGAATTGATGGTTAGACATATGCAAGTAGATTACAGGTCCACCATGATCTTCACTGAATGGTGAAACTGGCTAAATGGCCTAGTCCTGCTACTAGATTGTTCAGAAAATCAATTCTCCAAGAAGAAAGAGAAAAAAAAACTATTAAGTAATTAAAAACTGTGAAAGTGACAGAGTCTGTTATACCATTGTTGATTTTTGTTGTACTTTTTTAAGTTTAGAGTTTAGAAATTGCTAACTGTATAAGTTTTGTGAATGAGGTGGTTTAGTTTGCAACTGTGTGTAGAGCCTGGATCTTTCAATCGCCTGCATGCAGCAAAGAATCAAACTAGATACATTTCATAAAATTATACATGTAGATGTCCATTTCCGACATTTCAGTAAACGAGAGGCTTTGTTATATTTGTTTACAGTGCGGCTGTCCTATCTCATGTCTCAGTTTCCACCAACTTCTATTAAAGCACCACCTGGGAAGCCAGGGCCACCAGGCCTACCAGGAACTGATGGATTTCCCGGGAGGCCTGGTGTCCCTGGAGAACCTGGGCCACCTGGACAACCTGGCTCTGAAGGACCCAGTGGGCCAATCGGTCCAAAAGGTATGAAATGCTTCTTATTTTTTAAAAAGGTGCCCTTAAGTGTATTGATGTAAATTCACTGCGTAGTTCCAAATATTAGACCCTAGTTAAAATGATTAATTGTCTGCAAAGTTTAAAATCGGTCAGATGATAAGATCAATAAAATTTAAATGGATGATCCAGTAATCCTAACACAGTACTAATACATTTTAAAATATCAAGGTAGAGCAGTAGTCTCATCAGGAAGCCTCGTGTAAGATGTGAGACACCATAATTCTGGCAGATTAATATTCTCTTGTGAAGACTAGGGATAAAACTTTAATATGTGCATAATAAATTATTATTGATTATTTTTCTTCATCAATTACATTTGCAATTTTAATTTATTGTACATTGAAAGCAGGGGAATGAGCTAAATCCTTATTTCCAGGCTAACACCTGTCACTTACAATGAGTTTTTCATCACTATGAAGTATCAATTTCATCTCATCAGAGATATTGTCACAGTCAAATGAATAGAGAGTTAATATTGATAATGTCCATGTAGTTCTTGGAAGCATCCTGAGTTGATAAAATCGATAAAAGCCCTAGTCTGACCTCTTGATAAAAGGCTGTTACTTCTTCATAGCTGTGGATGAATTGAAAGATCTTCAAGCACCTGATAGATTCTTTTTTTTTTAGATATTTTTATTGAAAATTTTAACATGTTTTCTGATAGATTCTTAACAGCAGAAAGAAATCTCTCTCATTCTGTAGAGCAATTGCTTCACAAAATTCTCCGAGCAATTTTTATTGCTTCCTCATCATGTTCAAAAGATTAAAGGGTTTATGCACAACATACACATGCACAAAGGATGACTATTTAATGTTTTGAGTGTTTTCTCCCCCAGTCTCTGGTACCAAATATTTCACCAATGAATCTTTATAATAGCCAATTTAAATGCAAGTGCACATCATTATTTCAATGCTCCATGAAGAAATTAATATCAGCATTGTTCAAGATAGACATCTATTTTAATGTGCATTTAATTTCACAAAGGCAACATGGCATTTTTGCTATTAGTTCCTGACCTGTTATATGTAAGTTGTGCTCTTTATCTTCAGGTGATAGAGGTTCAAAGGGTGAAAAAGGAGAGACGGGTATTGGACAGCGGGGTGATCCTGGTTCCCCAGGCCCTGTCGGTAAGATCTTCTATTTTATTATCTAGCATAAGGGGCATGGATAGGGTAAATGGACAAGATCCTTTCCCTGGGGTGGGGTGAGGGTGTCCAGACATAGAGGGCATAGTTTTTCGGGTGAGAGAGGAAAAATTTAAAAGGAAACTAAGAGCAATTTTTTTACACAAAGGGTGATCCGTGTATGGAATGAGCTACCAGAGGAATTGGTGGAGGCTGGTACAATAGCAACATTTAAAAGGCATCTGGATGTGTAGATGAATAGGACGGGTTTGAGAGGGATATGGGCCAAGTGTTGGTAACGGGACTAGATTAACTTAGGATATCTATTTCCGTGCTGTATATCTCTATGACTCGATGACTCTATATTATTAGCTAATATAACATTGCAGAATAAAAGCATATAGTTTGAAATCTTAGCTAAACATATAGAGTAATAAAACAGTTATAATTTACTTGTTCTAATTTGAGTTCTATTTTTATAGACGTGTATAATTTAAGAATAAGAATCCTTTGCCTTCATACTTACCAATATTTACCTGTTGATTTAAAGGAACATTCCAAGAAAATTTCCTCAGTCAGATTACTTTGTGTAACATATTGCCAAGCCTTCATTGACATTTGCACCTATCCATAAAAACTAATCAATTGTGAATTAAGGCTTTGATGGATAAATTCAGAATTTGGGGGAGCTGGGTTAAACTATTGTAGTGTATTGGTGATGTACAGGGAAGAAGGGGGTGGAGTGGCAGGGATAAGAGTTCCAAATCAGCAATAGCAATTTTTATTGTGGCTACCAGATGGACTTACACAGAACACTACTGTGCAAAATATTGTCAGTAAAGAGGAAATGTAGAGGGATATCTATGTAGTGTTAAATCTGGATACTGTACAGAGATTGTTTCATTCTTATAACAATGAAGTGAGGAGGAAAGACAATCTAATTTCCACAAATGATTGAAAGTAAATAAATATAATTGTTACTTGGTGAGATTAGGCTGCGCAAAAAATATCCGAAGCTCAGGTCCTGTTTATCTCAGGTTTTCATAACCCTTGGAATGTGAAAGTAGCTACTGTCCTGAAATTTCTTCGGGATCATCCTTGAAACCTCTTCTTTGATATGTCTCCAAAACTTAAACTTCTTCGTGATCAAAAAAAGGCACTGCAATTGCTGTGTGGTCTGATAAGATTCGCATGATTTGAAATCTAATATTTTTAATTCATACTCCTTTGTTTTGCTATTCACTTTATTGGTTATTGCTGTATGTCAGTTGGACGTATCTGGATTCTCATGAAGGAGATGGTTATTGGGAGTTAGGAAAGTTTCCAACCTGACAAATCTATCTGTTAAGAAGATCCTGTTTTCATCTCTGGGTGTTAGGAGGAGGGATGGAATTGGGTCCACTTTCTGGTCCGAGACAGCAACTGAGGGAGGCAGACGACGAGGCTGAAATGTTAGGGGAACCATCTTCATTGTTATAGTGATAAATATCAGGCCATCATTAGTCACTCCCTTTAGCCCCCAGCCAGCTCTTCATCCCCAGTATGTCTTATGAACTCAATATGCACCCACCCCCAACAATGTTCCCCATTTTTCTTCATGATTCCCATTTCTCCCATATCTGATCCAAGGCCTCCAAATCTCTTATAACCACTGAGCTCCAATTTCACAATCCCCAACATCCCTCATAATCATACTTTTCCATATTTCCCAGGCCTAGTCAATACTTTTATAATACCAGATGCATCTTCTACAACTGTTCTCCCAGTATCCACAATATAGAGAACCAAAACACCATTGACAAGTGGACAGTCATCACAATGATCCTGAAACTCATAACATTAGCAGAAGCTTAAATAAGAAATGGTGAAAACCTATGCTCACTCTACAACCTCCTAAAAGCGTCAATCAGCCACATGTATTAATCTTCTTCTTCATCACAAGTTCTCTGCCTGAAGGCAGCATTCACAGTTCACAGTGCCATGAGCTTGACAGTGAGTAGGACAAATGGACAAGTCCAGAATCCACCCCAGTCAAAATGGGAGTGGTACACTGTGCTGTTGATACCAAGGTGGTCCATATCAGCCACCCAACCAATTGAGTCAAAGTGCCTCTCCCCACACACACTCCCAGCATCTTAGCAAAAAGAGTAAGAACAGCTGTAATGAGAGTTAGCTACTGAGAAAAATTACAGAAATTTAAGGATGAGGGACCTCATCAAACGTGAATAGCAGAGAAAAAATAATATATACAATAATATGGCATTAAAAATAGACCACACAATTAAAATAAGTAAAAGAACATTATTAAGTAATTAAAAGATGACAAATATTTATACTGTGTCTCATGACCTGGCACAATACGGCAGATATCCAATTGAACTACTTGAACGCAAACTGAAAATGCAAGGCAAACGTGCATTTATCTAGCTGTTTTCACAACCTCAAAATTTCCCAATGCACTGCACAATGGGATATGTGCCCTTCAGTACTTTGAAATTGTGTTATGGAATCTTTATCATTCACCAGAGAGGCAGACAAAGTCTTAGTTCAAAATACCAACTGAAACACAGTCAACAATTTCTTCAGCATTTCAGTTGTTATTGTACTCATGGTTCTGGAGTGGGACTTGAAATCATAACATTCTCATTCACAGAAAAAAGATATTCTCCAAGCTTGTCCGTGGGTGACATTGTATCTTGAAGTAAAGGTTTGACAGGTACAATTTCATTTTTTTTTTCCATTATAAACTTTCACTCACCTTGTTTTAACTGTACATTTAAAGGTATCCCTGGAACACCTGGCTATGGGAAAGATGGAGTTCCTGGTACTCCAGGACCACCAGGAGAGTCTGGCCTACCTGGAATGATAGGTCCTCAAGGACCTCCTGGTCAGAATGGAATCTGTGATCTGGCTCAGTGTGCTTATTATGCAAGTATGGCCAGCCGACCAGCTAATCAGAAAGGACCTTGAGCCAAGTCAAAGAAGTTTTTGAAGAGATGAAGGATGCAGATACTGTTCAATACAAACATAAAAATATATCCGACAGCAGCCTGTACAGTGATCACTCCAAGCGCACTTGTGGCCCGCTAAATGTGTTCTGATGCGAGATCCTGCCCTCGCCTAGAAAATCAGGAGAAACGTACTGTATCCCATCCATTAAACACACACACAGGTCCCTTCTGCAAATCCATACCAGCACCTGATTGTAACTGAACTTTGTGATTTTAACACTCCCTAACTGTACATATTTTCAAAATCTGCAGTAAGTTTCCTGTATAGTTGTACCTCAACTATAGTACAATCCAGTGTGGCATGTGTGAAATGCAATTTACATACACTAGATTATTTAGATATTGACAGATTTCAGTGTTGTGAATATATATATAAAGTAAAATTAAAGGCAAAATGCTGATTTCCCCAGGCTTAATTTAAAAGGAAATACCTCTTCTACTGGCCCTTGAAGGGCAATTTATTTTCACTTTGCACGAATAATGTACTTGAGTTTTCAATCATATATCATATTTTAGCTAATCATAAAATATTAAAATTCCTATTATTTTCTTTGAAAAAATGGTAATACCTGACCTTGCTGATGATTTATTATTTGTGCCTTAACTTACATTGCAATGACTTCTTTAAAAATTAAGATTTATTTTATTGTGCTCACTGAAGCAAGATATTAATGCTGAAAATTGAATATTTTTCAATTCAAGAACTCAGCATCTGCTTCAAGTGCTCTCTGGTCAAGTGTAGGTTTGCCTAACACTGAGTTAAGCTCTTCCCCAACTCTGCACAACTCCTACTTATACATCATTATAGCATTTTTGAATTCATTTCTCTCACCAGCCATATATGGTGGCTTCTTGGAGTGAGGTTGCTGATTTTTTTTTTATCTTGTTGTATTGCTTCCCACTTTCTCCAACTGGTTGGGAAGGGATGGTGAAATTGACCCTCAGGTGTCCCATTTAACTAGGGGCAGACAGGACCAATTTCAGGACATAGCATCCCGTGTGAAATAACTCTCCAGAGACCGGTACCCTGTCATCAAGTCACTCTTCATTTACACAAAGTGTATAGTACTTGACATTGGTCTGGCTTCCTCAGAGCCAGCTGTCAGAGAGTGAATAAGAATCTCTATCACTCCTACTTCTTTTTCTTTTTTGTTTAAACAGTGAAGGGGGGACAGCCCATTTATATATTTTTTTTGTGCTTATTTTTTCCCCAGCACCCATGGTGTGTGTGCGCAGGTGTGAGACACAGTGAAAGACACAAAGTGCACAAATCTTTACTCAATTTCCACCACCAGGAAGATAGGAAAACACCCGGGTGGCCAGTGACAAACACTGCCCTTCACATCAAAGGACAGTGCTGTGTGATCAAAACAGTGAGGGGGAGGGTAGGGACTAAATCAAAATAGAGTTGGAGGGAGTCACTCCTACTTCTTTTTTTTTACATTCCCGTGGGGGAACATGTGATAGTATTCTGCTGTTATTGCATCCAGAACTGGACTGTGTTTATTTATTTTTTTTTATTTTAACCCCCACACTACCGCCTAAGTGCGGTAGTGCTTATTTTACACTCCTACTTCTATCTGTCAGCCAGGGCTCCCTGATTGGACCAGATTAACAGCCCCAATCAGGGAACTCATATCCTATGAGGTCCACCTGGCTGACCTCATTACAATCACTAACACCATACCTGACTTGCAACTTTATTATAGATACCGCAGTATGATAAATACCCGATGGTCAGGCATCTCTAGCAGCTTCCTGAAATGAGTATTTTGCTCCTTGAATTGTAGCCTATTGTCTGTTTAAGGAGCTTTGATGGATAAAGCAGAGTTGGAGCCAGACCAGATAGATCCAATTATTTGTCTCCTAATGGGATTGTCGGAGGCTGCCTTCAAAAAGCTCTGGGGTGTTTTTTTGGCCAAAGTGAAGCCAGAAGTCAGAGAAATGCTCTTTCTGGTTCAATAGCACCAATTGTGTTCAATTGTCAGTGACCAGCTGCTAAAACCAATCCTCCTCTAACCAACTACCAGCCTTTTGTTATGCAATTGGTGTGCGCAGCTTCCTAGCAAGTAGTCAATGAAATCAATTTGATATGAGAGTCAGGATTTCAGGTTCTGATTTTACCATCCATTTTAGGCTAAATTGAAATGAGACTAATTTCTCAGCTGTTAACTTATTCTGATTTACATACTTGTTGAAAACTGGAAGCTATCTAACACCTCGGTAAAGTGTGCCACTGTCACATGTATGTCAACCAGTGACATAATTATGGAGATTGGGATGACCATGCAAAATCCTGCTGGCAGCTGCTGTCCATACACCCACACTCTTTAACCACAGTGAAGTAATGGTCCTGGCTGATTTAACTTTCCCTCTCTAACTGAGGGTAGTTGAGGCCATTTGTATCAACCATTGTCCTCATGGGATTTTATTTTCTCAAGTTAAATCTGGGCTGTATATATTTTTTAAGATCTACGCATTTATCCATTGAACCATCTCATCACAATTCCATCAAAGAATTTATTTACTGTTATTTTACTCTAATGATGAGCACAACTGTAAAAATGAACAAGCAAAGACAAGCACAATGGGACATCTCCATGTACTCTGTTTATCCATTGTCTTGAATTCATATTGTCATCGAGAAATGTTTCATACATCCACCAGGCAGCCAGAAATATAAAAGATTCTGCCCAGATGTTCCAGTTTTTGTATGAGTCCTGAATAAAGTTCCCAGCGATGTGATGTTACCGACCTATTCACTTATACTTTTGCCTGACAAGGGTTCTGGTAGTATGCAGCTGACTTCTCCATTGTGAGTTCAGTTTTCAGTTGGCAGTGGAATAGCTACAGTGCCTTGCATTCAGAGCTTGGCACAGTGTGAGGGGTTGCAGAGGCTGAGTAATAGAGGACCTATGCAAATGCTTTCAGTGTAGCACAACTCACATCAGTAAAACAAATCTTTTGACTTGAAAAACAACACTATTTGTTCAGGAACTCATTATTGCCTTGCCTTCAGTTGCCACTGGCTGCAGCAAGTCTGTCCCCCTAATCTAGCTTTATTCCCCCATGGAAAGAGAACCCAACCCCAGCATGCCAGTAAATCCTAGGATGGAAAACCAAATGCAGTCAGCACAGATTCCAATCTGTGATCCATCAAGTCCTAGAATCATAAAACCCAGGCTATGTCAAATGCTCATTGTTGTCTGAGAAAGATTATACTCAGTCTATATGAGGTTGTAATTCAAAACACTGCACATTTTTTGTACATGCAAACCCAATTGTTGTGTTGTTCAGTGAATCAGACTAGTCACCAAAATATGATAGCTGAAGTGTGAGGAGTAGGGTTGTGCATGTATGAAAAAGTTCATTCAAATGAGGTCTAAAATCAGGCTGGCTGTAAATCAAGCATTCAACTTGATTCAAACTCATGGAACAGGTTAGTTTTAAAATTTAAGGTTATGCACTGAACTATTAACTTCGCTGCACTATGAAATATAAGTACATTTTTAAAGTATAACTTAAACCAAGGAGTTCAAATGACTAGGTTTGATCTCAAAATTTGAAGGTGCTCAATTGAGTTCATGAACTTTGTAATTTGCATACAGTTAACACAAATGACTTTGCATAAACTATGTATTTTCTTTGGGAGAGCTATGACCACGTGTTGATGATTCAATGACATAGCCTTGTGAGTGCTTAACTGGTGGGATGCAATGCAAAGGGAATGTAGATTGTTATTATTTATCAATTAAAAAAGAAGGGTTTTCGATGAACATATATGGACTGCAAAACTTACCATTAAAATGTACAAATTGTTAAGGTAGTGGAAACAATTTTATTAACAAGCACATTTGAAGGTGATGTATTTTGTGTAAAAAGGTAATATTTGCCTATTTTTACTAACCCTAAGTAAAGCCTCTTATGTACTAGATATAATCACACTTTTAATATCATACAAATATTTTATTTAATAGTGAGCTGAATTTTCCAGAATTGGGTAAAGACAACTTCTGCTGCACTTCCTGTTCTCACCTATTGACAGATTTTGTCTGGTACGCCTTGTCAACATGGCTGTCCTTGTAGCAGTGCAAAAAAAATACTCTGGAGACCCATTGCTGGCAGTGGCACTGGAGAGAAACTGACCAGAATGATTTGGCAGCCATTTGTAAATGATGCCTGATTCTCCTTCTCAGTAAAGTGAATGAAAAGGGCACCACTGTTCCAAATTAAAACAGACCTCTCTGATTTCAATTTCTTTAAAATAATGTTGCTAGATAGTGAGATAGAAATTCAAACGTTTGGCCTAGCTTTGAATTGGACTGATTCTGGGACCAGCAAAATACATATTGGCCTAGTTAAACCAGATTTGATTTTTCATTAGCCTGGGGCAAAGTTAATTTATGAATTAGAGTAGGAGGACAATAGGTAGCATCCCTGCCTCTAAGCCAGAGGTCTGTTTTCAAGTTCCCCTTAAGGACTTTAAACTGAAAACAGCATTTATAAACACAGTTCATGGTCCGCATGTTAATGCTTCCCCAAACAGGGAAGATAAAGTGAAATGTAAAATGTAATAATCTTTGAATAGTTTTAACAGATTATGTCTGTGTTGTGATGTTGCAAATATTTTGCAGTTGCAAATTTATCACCATCTATTCAATCTTTCATTTGTTCTATTTTACTATTCTGGTTCCCATGGGCCTGCTTTCCTGTCAGTCAAATAAATCTTTAAATAAGATATAACAGACTGTAAAACTGCTTCTATCTCCCTCTGGTCTCTTCCTAGAAACTAAAAGCTATTGAGATTTATGCATGGGCCCCCTGAAAGCCACTGTTTGTTTTCCCTTTTAAATGGTGTAGTTGAGATGAACAGGTGGCAGAGATAATCTGGCAACAGTGTGGTCACAAAATGCATCCTTCTAATTCTATAAACCTGATCTTGGCATTTGAATTAGTAGTTGAGACTGGAAAGTGAATTCAACCCCTACCAATTCAGTTGTTTCATAATCCCTTTGCATTTGCTGTATCTTTCTTGCATCCTTTACTATGTTCCTTACTTAGTTGTGATTGGTGACAGACTTAACCTGTGCCCTACCAAATTACCATAGAAACAGTATTAACACAAGAGTTTTCACTACGGGGAGAGCCACCGACTATGGTGTAGTTGTTAAATTATTTTAAAAATGAGATCCATCTTTTATTACCGTGTATGGGATTTGCAATAACATTCATAGGTGTTGACTCTCAAAGGAAGTTCAGTTCAATGTTAAACTTCCTTTTGCTTATCCCAGAATGTTTTTTACTTTTTTCTTGTCAATGTATCTCATGGTGCTATTCCTTGAATATTTTTGACATCTCTGTAGAATTATTATTGTGTACATCTTTGTGTATAAAGTACAGTGGATGAGTGACAAGTGCATGATTGGAGCTTTATTGACTCATATATTTTCTTTTTAAGAAGCTGAGTAACATTTGGAGCATAAGGTTTGATATTGAATACCTCCTCTGTCTAACAGAAATGAAGCTGAAAATTGTAGTAGAATACTAACAATCCCATTTATGGGAAGGCAATTCTGTTGTGCTAAAGTCACTCAACCTGTAATCCAGAACCCCAGGTTAATGTACTGTGGGCATGAGTTCAAATCCCACATTGGCAGAAATTGCATTTAAATTCAATAAAATCTGGAATTAAAAGCTACCTTAATGGCGACCACATAACCAATAACATTTGTCAAAACAAAAATCTCTGGTTTACGAATGTCCTTCACGGAATTAAATCTGCCATCTTTACCTTTTCTGGCCTACGTGTGAGTCCATAACCAAAACATTGTGTTTGACTCGGAACTGCCCTCTGAAATGTACTAGTCAGCCAATCAGTTGTAACAACCTGTTATGAAGCCTCAAGAAAGAAATGAAATTAAAGGAAAACCAGGATTTGACTTTGAGACTAGAAACCAGAAAAAGAAATGCAGCCCAGTCGATCCTGCAAAGTCCTATTTTACAGCATCTAGGGACTTGTGCTAAATTTGGAGAGTTGTCCCACAGATTAGTCGAACAACAGGCTTAAAATGTAGTCACAGAACCATATTTTACAGATAACATCCTAGACACCACCATCGCTATCCCTGGTTATGTCTTATCCTACCAGCAGGACAGAATTACCAGAGGTGGTATACAGTCAAGAAGTGGTACGAGAAAACCTCAACATTAACTCTCGAAGTATGAAATCTCTTAGCATCTGGTCAAACATAGACAAGGAAACCCACCGTCGCACACATATACACACTTCAATTTGCATATTCAGTACTCCTCAATGTTGAAAACCAGTTGGAGGAAGCACTGAGAGTGTCAAGGATGCAGAATATTCTCAGAGTGGGGAGCTTCAATGTTCATCAAAAATGGCTTGGTACTACCATGACTGATCAAACAGATCATGCTAGCCTGGGTCTGCATCAGATGTTGAGTGAAAAATTGACTTGAATTCAGTCTTGTCAATCTAATATAGAAGATGCATCTGTCAATGGCAGTATTGTTAGGAGTGGCCAACCCACAGTTATGTGGAGACAAAATGCCATCTTCACAACGACATTGATTCTGATTCCAGTGAAGGATTTTATGCTTAGATCCTGAATTTAATGAGGAAGGACTTGAAAGATAATTACCTCATGTGGTGGCAGGCCATTTGACCCATTGAGTTCACACTGACCCTTCAAGGAGTATCCCACCCAGACCCATACCCCCTACCCTGCATTTTCCCATGGCCAATCCACCTAACCTGCACATCTTTAGAACCACCTGCACCTGAAGGAAACCCACGTAGATACAGGGAGAATATGCAAACGCCACACAGTCACCTGAGGCTGGAATCAAACCCAGGTCCCTAGCACTGTGAGGCAGCAGCACTAAACCATTGAGCAACCGTATAGACAAATGCAATTGCTGAAACCTTAATATTACAGAGAATTTTGACATAGCAGCTATGACAATTCATATAACTTTGTCAGAAGAACAATCTGCAAAGTATGAGATTATCAAAAAGAGAATACTCAATGCTTATGAGCTTGTATTTGAAATTTATCAGTTGACATTTAGAAGTGCAAGAAAGAAACCTCATCCGATGTTTGTCGAATTTGCAAAGGAGAAAGAAATGATGTGGCAGCAGCTAGTTTAGATAACAAGTTAGAGAAAGAAGTGAGAATGTAAGGGAAATTCTGATTTTAGAAGAACTTGGAAAAAGCATTCCTGCAAATTTAAAAGCTTATTTAGATGAGCACCAAATATTCAAGATCAGGGAAGTGGCAACCTAGGCAGACACCTATGCTCTCTTGCAAAGACAGTTATGAGTTGGGAATTGATCATATGGAAATTCACAAAACATTGAAACGGAAAATTGTTGGGTAGAAGAGAAACTAATCTGAAAGAACAGACAGAAGCTCATGAATGTAACAAAGGAGAAAGGTTTGAACAGAAAAGAGGTATCAAGACATTTACATTTCAGATACAATTCTGCTACTGCTTATGGCCCACAGTACCTCATAGAGCCAACAGTTTCCATGCTCCTGATCTTCGGGCACCCGGTACAAAGGAGGGAGGGCAGGTATGAAGACCTCCTCGTGGGTCTGCTCCTGGACCTGTCCAAACTGGCCATCAACAGGTCGAGGCAGCGGGCCGTGGAGGGGGTCGTTAGGGCCGACTTCCTGCCCCTCTTCCGCAGTTACTTTAGGGCCCGGGTGTCCTTGGAGAAGGAGCACGCGGTGTCCACCAACACCCTGGAGTTGTTCAGGGAGAGGTGGGCGCCGCAGGGAGTGGAGTGCATTATTTCTCCCTCCAACTCTATTTTGATTGAGTCCCTACCCTCCCCTTCACTGTTTTGATCACACAGCACTGCCCTTTGATGCGAAGGGCAGTGCTTGTCACTGGCCACCCGGGTGTTTTCCTATCTTCCTGGTGGTGGAAAAAAAAATTTAAGCGAAACTTAATGGTACCTTTGAACAAGCTAAATAGGAGACCCTACAAGTGACTTTCCGAGATGCTTTGCTAAGAGGATATCTAAGGATAAGACACAAGTTCATTAAAATACGACATGTGATTAATTCTAGCCTCATTAATGAAAGGGTGTTGTCCCATTCGTTAGCATCACCAGTTCGAACAAGGGGTGTAAATCTCAACCCATAAACCAGTCAGCCTAACTCATTAAACAGCTATGAAACAACAGCTAAGGTTATTTTGTAGTAATCAGTTATTTCTTTGACGTTATTCACAATATTAAGAAATAGGTTTTCGTTAAAGATTCTTCAGATAATCATAGAAATAGATTTCAACATAATTATAGATACATATATAACTAAAGTATAATAGAAGCATTAGGGAATAAACATTTAAATCTAGATGTAAATGTTAACTAGACCCAGGCCTGGCATGTCCTGAATGAAATAGATTGTTCATAACTTATTAATTAAAAAGTACAACTAACTTGATATTGGGAAATTAATACGACTACTCTTACAGAAGCTAGTTCAAATCAACTGTCTTTTGTATGTTTTAAATTTATAATTGGGACAGTTGAAAATGTAAGAGGAAGAACAGAATTTCAGAGAGATAGCACATGGACCACAATGAATAACAGAACTCCGGCCTATCACCCTCACCTTAACCTCCTTCCACCTATCGCATTTCCAACGCCCCTCCCCCAAGTCCCTCCTCCCTACCTTTTATCTTAGCCTGCTTGGCACACCCTCCTCATTCCTGAAGAAGGGCTTATGCCTGAAACGTTGATTCTCCTGCTCCTTAGATGCTGCCTGACCTGCTGCGCTTTTCCAGCAACACATTTTTCAATCCTGAATTTGAATGCAGGATTACCTTTTACAGTGGCTGAATCTATCAATACTATCATGGAGAGATGCATCTGTGACAGTGTTCTCTGCCAACTACCAGACTGTTGGTTGAATTTTGTCCAGTGCTTGAGCAGAAAGAAACCACAGGGATTTACAATTGTAGGAAAATTCACCCCAGCAAGACTGTTAGATTGAGTCATTGGAGTGGACCTTGATGCTGGAAGTCACTTGGCCAATTGACAGAGATTGAAATGCAAAGACTTTAGGCCATAGGACTTAGAGAACTGGAGAGAAGCAAATCCTTAGAAGGGAGGATTAATTGTAGACTGGCTTCTGTAAAGATTATAATTAGACAGAATGTGTAGGGTGGAAAATGAAGTATAACAGGCTTGGTTATCATTTGTGTTACAAAATTAATAAGGGATATCTTTTTTGGACTTTAGAGAATTAATTGAGTACTAATTAATTGAGTACTAATTAATGTTTAGTTAATTTTGACTTTAGTTTGTTATAAAAATCTTAAAATTGAATATTTTTTGTGATTCTTTTCAGTATGTGACTAAATTTAAGTTAATTTTACAAGTTGCCAGTCTGTATAGGGATGGTAACAAATTACATAGGGATATTGGAGAGGAAATGTTGCCTCTCCCAACAGCAGAGATGGTTAAGAGGAGATTGATAGATGTGAAAGGAAAAAGTCTTATACGGCTCAATAACCACAAGATTTAGTTTTCAGGCAGTCGGCAAAAGGAAGAAAAGGCAAATTCTGCAAATTTTGCAGAAAAGTTGTTCAGGTGTGGAATCCATCCCGTAAGGTTGTGGTGGAAGAAGATTCAACGCTAACTTGCAAAAGGAAATTGCATAAATGCTTGATTGGAAGAAAAAATATTTTCAGGACCATAAGAATAGCGGAGTGTGATCAATTGGATAGTTTGGAAATGTTAGCACCTGAACGAAGGACCAAATACACTATAATCTTTCTCTGGCGTATTATTCTGTTTCTGTAAACATTTCCTCGTGTTTTCTCTTAGGTTTACCCATGAACGTTGCTTTCCAATTTAGTTCAATTTATTTAATTTCACTCTGGATTACTGTATGCCGCTTTCTATAATTAAATGCTTTTTCTCGTCTGCAAATAGCAACGGACTACTTCATTTGTTTAGAAGAGATAGTTTTGTCCCAAGCCTGGAGGCAACACTTTATTTAAAAACAAGTGCCAGCATTTCGGGCGCCGGCAGACAGTGCAGGGTCAAGAATACCAGATTGGCACAAACGAGCCGATCTGTGCTTTATCGGACTGGGCCGAGGTCAACTCAGAGGAGACCCTAACTCTCAAGCTGCCATGAGAAGTCTGCGCTGATAGGGGCAGAGCCCATACAATAATCGAACACCGGGGGGATGAGATTGAGGGTACATCAGATGACCTTTTCCTAACCCAATTCCTAGATCAGTGTCGCATTCCAGATCAAGTAGTTACACAGGAGGTTGCTAAGCAACCATAGAATGGTGTGTCAGTTTCAGAACGTTGAAACACTACGTTCCCAAGGAGAATGAATGGATGGTTCAGGATCCTCTGGAGGGAATGTTTAGCTTGTTCCTTGTTATCTTTTTAAAAACACACACACACACACAAGTTGTTACATTTGC
Organism: Chiloscyllium plagiosum; assembly: GCF_004010195.1. Lineage (NCBI taxonomy): Eukaryota > Metazoa > Chordata > Chondrichthyes > Orectolobiformes > Hemiscylliidae > Chiloscyllium > Chiloscyllium plagiosum. The sequence continues at coordinate 24,675,955 of NC_057713.1, forward strand.
TGCTAGGTGGGGTGGGGAGAGCTGCAGTTTTGAATCCGAGATGTCCTCAGGTCGATTAAAATCATCTCAGACCAGCAGCAGCCCACCCCTTCATTCCGCCAAGGGGACAGGGGAGAAGTTTTGGAAGTACAGGGTCGAGGTCGACCGCGGGAAGAAGAGGTTGAAACTAAAGGGCAGGGAGCTGCTGTCGGTGCCTCGGGAGATCTTCGACCTTGGGGAGCTGCAAGTGCTGGAGATGAGCCCGGAACGCGAGAGCTGCCTGAGTTACAAGATCGGCGGGGTCCCTCGGGCCCTCGGGCGCCTGAGCAACCTGACCGTGCTGAGGCTGGACACCAACGAGCTGCGGGAAATCCCGCCCGAGATCGGAGCCCTGCACAAGCTGGAAACGCTGACCCTCAGCAACAACCGCCTGAGCCGCCTCCCCGCCGAGGCCGAGAGGCTGCAGCGGCTGCGGAACCTGCATCTGGCCAACAACAACTTCCAGGAGCTCCCTCTGCAGGTCTGCCAGCTCCGGCGCTTGTCCTTTCTGGACGCCAGCGACAACAAGATCGAGACGATCCCCGCCTGCATCGGTAACCTTGAGCGCTTGGAGACCTTGCTGCTGTGCTTCAACGCGCTGCAGAGCCTGCCCGACTCCATCTGCACTCTCGGGCGCCTGTGCACCCTGTGGCTGGGTAAGAACCAGCTCAGGCGCTTGCCCAGCCAGTTCGGGCAGCTGGCGAACTTAGAATGGGGTCGAAGCCACTGCTCCTCAAACTTCGAGGACAATCCGCTGGAATCTCCCCCTCCTGAGATCTGCAGGGGTGGCCCTGAGGAGATCAGCCGCTATTTTGCTGGAGTGGAGTGAACGATGAAGACCCAGAGCCCGTGGGCAACTTAAAACTGACCAATAACATCACGCTTGGGCTATCTGTGAACTACAGTGGGCTGATCAGATCCGGTGCACGCAAAAGTATTTGGGACTGAAAATATATTCCTTGAAATGAAACCGACTGACGTGCCATCTATAAGTCGGAGACTGCACTATTTTGTCATCTGTGAGTGCTTAATGTAGTTATAAAGTTACATTGGTCTGTAGCGAGCCAGATGGGGCGATGTTAACATGCCTGTTTCCTTGGCAATAATACACTGAATTTACAGCCCAAGTGAGCAGAGCCAAAATGCAGCGTCAGACCCTCGTTAGCATTGAGCCTGCAAAGTGTTTAGCAGCAGTTGATTGCCCCTGCGCATCAAATGATGCCTTGAGGGTTTTGGCGATTGCACTTCGACTTCAGTGGCTGCAAAGCATTCTGCTTCTGAAAGGGGTCATTGTTTTCCCTTTCCCCTCACAGGCAAATACTGGCAGGCTGGAGGAACAGGACGAACTGGACATTGGCCTGTTGGATTTTTGACCCCTACCTTCCTGAGCAGGTGTCAATGTATTGAGAAGTTTTCTTCCCATTTTGCCCGCACACTCATAAAACTAACCCTTTTAAAAAGAAAACTGGTCTTGGGCAACCAACAAAAAAAATGAGTGGAACATATATCTACAATTTCCAGCCTTTTGACATCAATTTTTCCAGCTAGCATTTGACCCAGATTTGGATATGTAAAGTATCCAATGTTTGTTTAACTCAACTCTCTTCCCAAACTGCTGGCAGATAAATTACACTTCCAGTTGAAATCACAAGCAGCGGTTCACTATCCTGAGGCTAGTTGTTTTAGCCCGTAAACATGTGTAACAATTTTTAATCCAACCCCAAACTCCAGTGTGAGTTCAATCCCAATTCCAAGATTTGAGCTCCTCCAAGAGGCCATTCAGGGTGGTAAACTATTTCGCAGTTCTGTTAAATCATGGCTGCTGTATTCTTACTTGTTGAATGGCTTTTGATTCATGTTCCTTCACACCCTTACCTAAGAAATTGATTTTCTTTCACCCAACATTATCAGTGTTTTGTGGGAATAAATTCTTATTTTCATTACCCTTCATATCAAAAGAAAACTTCTCAATTTCATTCCTAAAAGGGTTAGCTCTAGTTGAAATCCCATTCCCTCTTCCCACTTGTATTATTTCCCTTCCCTGCACTTATTGAATGTTTGTCTCACATTTTAAACATTTCAATTAGATCATTCCACAATTGTCTAAGCTCAAGGAATACAAGTCAGGTTGTTCATAAAACATGGGGTGAAATGGTTAAATTACCTTGATGTTTCTTCACTTTACAATCTGTAAGGCCAATATAGTCTTCCTGAGGTGCAGTGCCCAGAATTGAACAGTGGTTCCAGGTAGGATGTCATGAAGGTTGTGAATAACTGAAGCTTAATTTCTTCCATTTAATATTCCAGTCCTCCAGAGAAAGGCCAACATTTTAAATGGCTTTTTGAACCTTTGAATCAGTATTCAGTGATTTTGTACTTGAATATTCAAATCCTTTCACTCCAAAAAAAATTCTGATTTGTAATTTTTTAGATCCAAAGTATCACTTCTCCACATTAAAGTCCAGCTGTCACTACTTTTCCCAATCACTTAATCCTTCTCCATCCGTTTGTAACTTCCTCCTGCCATCACCATTTCTCTGCAAGCATTCTAACCAACACACTTTGACGTGTATGGTGAAAAGCTGAGGCCCCAGTGCAGAACTCCAAGGAACAATGAAGACAGATGTCTACTTGAGTTCCATGCCCTAAGACAGGTCATAACCACAGTGCCACAGTCTCCACCAGACAGCAAGGGTGCAGATCTGGAACAGGGATTAAATCTCATGCTGCTGGCACCAACCTGATCCACTTGGCTATCCAACCAACTAAGCTAACTGGCCTTGCCAGAGTGCTTTGGCAACATGTATGCATGCCTTAGCTATTAGTAAATTTGGTAGACGCCCCAGTAATCCAACATGGCTGAACAGAATCTATTCATCTCTCACCACCTGCCATTAACATATGTTGGAACAATTTACAAATTGATTCTCAACTTGTTTCACCACATAATGAATGTATCTTCTTTGGCCAGTAAGCTCTGGAACTGAACTTCAACACTGATCTTCTGGCTTAGAGACTGGAGCACGAGCACTGGGCCACAAGATCTACCTCTGTGTTTAGATTTGCAAAATGATAATGACAGACTGCCATTTAATAAGGTGTGTTAGCATAACACAAACCCATGGCATTACACAGAGGCTGTGGCACAAAATTAGATTGATAGTACATTGGAATTAAAATCATTCACATATGTTGAGCGTAGTCAAGAGTGTGGTGCGGAAAAAGCACAGTCAGTCAGGCAGCATCCAAGGAGAAGAATAATCGATGTTTTGGGCATAAGCCCTTTATCAGGAATGAGGCTTGTGGGCCAAGGAGGCTGAGAGATAAATGGGAGAGGGGTGGGGCTGGGCGTAAGAGAGCTGAGAGTGCGATAGGTAGACGAAGGTGGGGGTGAAGGTGATTGGTCAAAGAGGAGGGTGGAGTGGATAGGTGGGAAGGAAGATGGACAGGTAGGACAGGTCAAGAGATCGGTGCCAAATTGGAAGGTGGCATCCAGGATAAGGTGGGGGGAGGCAAAATGAGGAAAACTGGTGAAATCCACATTGATCCCATGTGTTTGGAGGGTCCCAACGCAGAAAATGAGGCATTCTTCCTCGAGGCAGCGTGTGGTAAGGGTTTGGTGATGGAGGAGGCCCAGGACTTGCATGTTCCTGGGAGAGTGGGAGGGGGAGTTAAAGTGTTCAGCCACAGAGCAGTGGAGTTGCTTCATATGTGTGTCCCAGAGATGTTCGCTGAAGCTTTCCGCAAATAGGCATCCTGTCTCCTGTGTAGAGGAGACCACATCGGGGGGGAAAGGATACAATAAGTGACGTATGTTGAAATGCAGGTAAATCTGACAGATGTGGAAGGCTCCTTTTGGGCCTTGGAGAGGGGTGAGGGGTAAGGTATGGGTGCAGGTTTTGCAATTCTTGCAGTGGAAGGGGAAGGTGCCAGGAGGAAAGGGTGGGTTGTTGGGGAAGGGGCATAGACCTGACAAGAGAGTCACAGAGGGAATGGTCTTTAGGGGTGGGGAATGAAATCTATCCCTGGTGGTGGGGTCTCTTTGTAGGTGGCGAAAATGACAGAGAATTTCGCCATTTTATACATAATAAAAATTAGCTGAAAACATGAACAGGTGATGCTTTGTGATAGAAAACAGGAAAAGTGGAAAATTGACTGTCAGTTTTAAAGCTGCATTTTGTTTGTTAGCATTTTAGACATTTCTAAACAGCCATCTCAAATGTTCAATTATTTCGACCAAAGCAAGACGTGATGCCAGATTGATGTCAAACTCACATTTCGACTAATTTTATAAAACTGCTGTTTTGGCCAACTTTGCCATTTATATGAGTTATCAGTGAAGCAATATGGATGAAAGATGGAGTTATGTTGCACATTTCCACTCCTTGCATTGTTAGCCCATAAGTTAGTGGCTGCCAAACTCTGGATTATGATTCTCCAGTGGGGTTGCAGCGCAGGCAAGATTTTGAGCTACAAGTAACAAGGCAGCAATAATGGTCTTGCAGCTCTGACTGTGTATTGCAAAGCCCTTCAGATATTCGTATTTTTTCTGTCAGTGGGATTGTTCCGTTTTCTACTCTGAGGCCCAATCAATGCTACAGCTGCAGCCTGTAAAAAGCTGGGTCGTTATGTTTTTAATAGTAAACCCAGTCGATTTAATACTCCCCATCCAACTCTCTCCATAATGTCTTGCCTGCCTCTCCATCCCATCCTCACTGAACACTTTGTGGCATTAAAATGGGATGTGACAATGGAAAAAAAAATTGGAAAGAATTGCTATAAGTCAAAATTTTTCCAAGCTGAATAGGCAAAGCACCTTTTCTCATTTCTTTCAAACTAAAATTAGTGGGCGGCACGGTGGCACAGTGGTTAGCACTGCTGCCTCACAGCGCCAGAGACCCGGGTTCAATTCCCGCCTCAGGCGACTGACTGTGTGGAGTTTGCACGTTCTCCCCGTGTCTGCGTGGGTTTCCTCCGGGTGCTCCGGTTTCCTCCCACAGTCACAAAGATGTGCAGGGCCAGGTGAATTGGCCATACTAAATTGCCCGTAGTGTTAGGTAAGGGGTAAAAGTAGGGGTATGGGTGGGTTTCGCTTCGGCGGGTCGGTGTGGACTTGTTGGGCCGAAGGGCCTGTTTCTACGCTGTAATGTAATCTAAAAAAAAAATAAAATTAAAATGAAATCTGTCAAGTAGTTTGTATTTCTTGCAAAGAATGGAGCATTATGTGGACACCAAAGAAAATACAACTCAGTTATTAACAATGACTCACTAGGTTATTGTGGATCGATCAATCAAATGCAAGAGCACTTCCAAAATTCAAGATGTGATATTTCTATGCAGAGATGCTCAGATTTAATAGTGTTGTGAGAGATGAAATTTCTGTTGAACAAAAAACAGGAGAATGCCTCGTTGTCATAATTATTTTCAATCAATGCAATAACCTAGGAACATACACAAGGAAAGACCTGTTCATTACCATTGTTTACAAAATGTTTCTCATCATAAATGAGAGGTGAGCTTTCAGAAAATGTCAGGTCATTAATGCTGAAGGAAAGCCTGCATTAATTTGGGATTCATCAAAAAGAGAAATTTTACCACTAAGGTCAGTAGTGATTTACAGTCAGAAAGAATTAGGCAAAAGTACCACTTGATGAAAAATAATCCCTTCCAACACCTGAGAGCCAGATCTCTTGTCAAAAAAGTACATTTTGTTTGGTGGATATATTGTCCTGAAGTTCTTACATCTTGTCTGGAAATGTCAAGCTTCCTCTGGTGATTAGGAATCCAATCATAGACCCATCTCATTCGCAGCAAAACACTTGAAAAAATGAAGCTCATAGGTATCAAACAGTTTAAGGTCCTGGGTATCAAAATGAAGAAATTCTTTTAAATCAATGCTACAGCTGCAGCCTGTAAAAAGCTGGGTCTTTATGTTTTTAATAGTAAACCCAGTCGAGTCAACTGAACCCTTGACACAAATCAGAATTGTAGGTCAATTGGTAACTGCTTGTAATTTCTGCATTTTCTTGCTGTTATTTTGATGGACCTTTCACATTTATGGATTTCTTGCCACTGCCCATTCCCATGAAGAGGTGAGGTGGACTAACGCAGGCAGAAGCATCACAGATACCAGGAAAGCCTCTGAGCCCAGGTATGCCAGGCGGTCCTGGTTCACCAGGCAGGCCATGATCACCACGGGCACCATCCCGCCCATCCTTTCCAATTCCAGGCAAGCCATCAACACCTATAACAGAAATAAACAACATGAGGCTCTAATAGTACAGCCCGGCACTTGGTTTTAGTTGCCATCTTGCCTGAAAATGAATACAGATTAACTTGAAATACAAAAATCCATTTTCTTTCTCTAAATCATTAAACCTTTGTGCATCGTCAAGGGCTGAAGTGAGGGACATCACAAAACTGAGATTTACTCAGGAGCGAGGGGACATCTGATTAATCACTTCTTTCAATAACAGCAGTCACCACAGAGAAATGTGCATCATTTTTAAGAGAAATATATGGAGAATGTGAAACAAATTCCTCTTTTACGATCATATAATATCTACCAGTTCCTAATTGAAATCCATGCATGCTGTCACCATAACACTATGTTTTAACTACTCTAGAATTTCCACCAACAAGTTTCAACCCTGGTGGTACTCCTTGCATCCATGTCCAGTCCTATCCTCCATCAAAGCTTACATTCTCTAAGAGAAAAGCACACTTCCAGTTATGGAGAGTAAAAAAAAGTAACAAAGCTAGTGAATTTAAGAACATATGAACATAAGTAAGCAATTCAGCCCCTCGAGACTGTTCCATCATTCATTGATATAGTGAGATATTGTACTCTAGGTCCTCTCACTAACCCACTCAGAAGCGCTTTATATTTCCCACTCACAAGCAATTCATGTTTATTCATTCGTAACTCCTTTACTAACCCACTCACAAGCGAACACCACATTCCCGTTTCATTCATTCATTCAAAACTCCCAACTATAACATGGTTTCATTCATTTATTCATGAAACCGTGGTCCTGTAGCATATTTTACTATCTTAAGATAGACTAAATTAAAACAACCCATTACTGCTTTTACACACCTCAATCTTAATCAGCCCTTGCGACAAGCAATGTTTAGACCTTTTTATTTCTGAATAGGTGTCAGTATCGTATGGCATCACTATCTCCATCAAGTCTTCACAAAACATAATATTAATCAGCCGTTACCAACCTGTCTCTCAGAATAGGTTACTGAACACCAAACTGTTTCCCCAAGTAGTATGTACTTGTTGAATACCCTTTAACAGGGCCACAATCCCCTTTACTGCCAAAGCAGCGCTTCCATGAAATTGCATGAATGAATGAAACTCACATTGGCAAACAGTAAACAAATCTCATAGCCCAATTTAATACCTTTTATTCTTTTAAGTACAGGTACAATTTCTAACTTATTTAGAGCATATAGGCCTAGTGTTTTTACTAACATTTACTAACTTAAAAGACAAAAGGACTAGCATCTCTTAATTTTGCAAGCAGACCGGTCAGATACTCTTAACCCCATCAAAAATAGCAGCCAGCATTTAATACATTTTAGCCCACCTCCTGTCTCCCAGGACAGAAGCTCCTCAACTTTTGTGTACTATAGATAAAATAATGTAACACCATAGTAATGAAATGTTAGTATATTCAAGAACTGTGTTGTAAGAACTGTATGTTGGGATTTTATTGCTGCCTCAAACATGTACTACTGTGGTTGCTGAATAAAGAGGTGAGTTTTGCCACTCACTGATTTTGGTCATTATTTGAACACGATCCCACAATTTCATAGCTAATCTGTGGCCAAGCTCTATCTGCCTGATTTTGGCCCAAAATGTCTTTATAACTTTGCTTACAACAAATTATCCACCTCAGATTTAACAGTAACAACTGATCCAGCATCCATTGCCATTTGTGGCAGAGAGCTCGAAACATCTATCATTCTTTGTGCATCAAGTGCTTCCTAATATCTCTCCTGAGAGGTCAGACCCTAATTCTCAGACTATGCAAACGAGATGTGATTGTAAGGAGTTCAGGTTCCTGTGATGTCCTGGAAATTCTTTTACTCATTTGTGCAAATCAGAGACAGATGGATAACATCTTTTTTTTTACTCAAGTACTCTTCATTTTCTTCATATTTTGGCCTTTCCCAGCAGAGCGCACAGCTTGCATGTTAGAACCAACATGTAGTTGCATCACTTATTTAGATTATATTGGCTTCAGCATTTTACATTAATGGATAGAGATCAGGAGAAGGCGTTCTGCTGACTTTCCCTACCCTTCTTCACTTGGTCCAACCTGTTGAGATGAGCTGTAAATTTCCAATTGCCACTCTGGTTTGGATTGGTTATCAATGCAGACTGTGGGTGGAAAGAGTCCTTCTTCCATGCACTACTCCTCCAAAACCCCTACCTTATCTCCAGATGCTAGACAAATACAGCCAAAAATACATTGTGCCCATCTAGACATCAAGTACATGCCGAGGCATCTGCAACAACAGGAGCACTGTGAGATATGGTGTCATGCAACTGGCTGCCAATATCCAGGCCCAAGGCAAATGATTTTGAAAAACTTCTAGGTGGTTGTCTGGAGCAATTGAATTTAGAGGATGAATTCCCTTGCACAGAAGTAAGAAAACAGGTTGAAAATAGTGGGTGAAAATAGCAGGCAGAGTTTGTTATGTAGCAGAAGAGAGTGACTGATCAAAACGCATATAGCTGAGTTTTAAAGAAATTGTTCCCCCACCTGATTTTCCAATTTTGAGGATCAGATTATTTTTAATATATTAAATGATGCCACAGGTTAACAAGGCTGTTAAACAAAGCAAACCAAGCACTAGATTTTATTTCTTGAGAAGGCGCATCACAAAGTAAGGAAGTTATCTGCTAGCTATATCGGGTCTTTGACCATACTTGGAGTATTACATGCAGGGTATTTGATTCATTCATGGGATGTGGGCATCACAGACTGGGCCAGCATTTATTGCCCATTTCTAGTTGCTCTCGAGAAGGCAGTGGTGAGTTATATTAAGACTATAAGATCAAAAGGAATAAGAACAGGAGTAGGCTGTTCGGCCCCTGAGCCTGCTCAACCATTCAATAGGACCAGGGCTGTTCCAATGAATCTCACATGAGATCCTCACATCTACTTTTCTGCCCTTTCTTTATAACCTTTGATTCCCTGACTGATCAATCATCTATCTCAGCTTTAAATACACAGGTCTCTGGCCCCACAGCTCTGTGTGGCAAGGACCATCTAAGACTCATGATTTTCTGAGAGAAGAAATTCATCCTCACCGCAGTCTTGAATGGATACTACTTTATTCTGAGACTATGTACTTTGCTCCTAGAATCACCCATGAAGGGAAACATCCTTTCAACATTTACTCCGACAAGTCCCTTAAAATTGACAAGACTCTCTTGATTTTAGGCCACACATTTTGTTTCAAAAAGATAGAAATTTTGCCCAATAGTTAACCAATGGAATGAGGTTACTCCTAATGAAGGATTTCCCTGATTCGAGGTCTGAGTACTCCTTGATAGAATTGTGTTTTGACATGCACCGCATTGCAATTGAAAATGAAATGATGATTCTCAGAGTGTTTGTAACACAGAGGTGGTCAGTGTTAGATGCTTACCAGGCATTCCTTGAGGTCCCGGTGGTCCACGTAATCCTATTCCTTCTTCTCCCTTCTCACCCTTTTCACCTGGTACACCTGTCATTCAGAAACCAGAGCTTTAATTCTACTCTAATCGCAAAAATCAGTGTGAAAGCAACAAGAAACCTTTCTGTAACTCAGGCTTGCAATTCATAAGAACTGAAATGACTTCAGAAAATATTTCTTAGTCTATCCACCCATTCTTTCCGGAGACTGACTGCAAAGGTCTGCAACCATTATACACATACCATGTTGTCTAGTGAGGCTGTGCCTGAATGGCCACAAGCTGAATGCACTCAGTTCATTGTTAAAACATATAATTTGAAATAGCCTAGTAGAGACTGAGTCATTTTCTAGACCTTTCTAGGCCATTGCTTTCACGAGAGTTGGGAATTCGCGATGCTTTCTCAAACAGGCCTTCACTGGGTGCTGACATAACAGTGAGACAGACTGAAGATCAATGCCAAGTGATTCAGCCCCTTTTTCTTGAGCTTCCACACAATCCAGCCATCTAACTCCCCAATCCCACTACATCCCACCATAAAATATTCATTTCTATTGGTACCATCGCAAATTCCAAAACACAGTAGGGTTAGAAGTTGGAAGCATCTTTGCTCTTACATCTTGCTATCTTACAGATTTTTGGGCTCTCACTGTTACTTTTGATGGAATTGATCAACCTTTTCAAATGTTAAGAGTGAAACTTCTGTGCTATTTCTCTTCGGTCATCATTAGTATTGACCAAACGTTGAACAATACATCTCATAACATTGATTGTTCTGCATCATTTACTATGCTTCAGTCTTGAGGAATGGCAGGTCAAAATGACAAATGTGGAGTTTTTGAGTTACAAGTCAACACTGTCTGATATTACCCACAGCCATACATTTAAACTGTCACAGTTAGCAAGATTGGAGGTGATACTACGATGCACATAATCACCAATAAATTTGTTTTTCTTATCTTTTCAATCTTCTTCAAAGGCCGTGGTGACCTTCCAAGAAATCAATCTGTGCATTTACCACTTTTGTCCACCGCCAGTCTGTTGACAGATATTAATTGTGCATCTCTATGCTGAAGAGAGACTTTTGTGAGACAACTAATGGGTTGAAATGATGTTGTTACCTTTGGTTCCTGGTTCACCAGGGTAACCTTGGTGACCTTTGACACCTTGTGGGCCGATTGCACCTGGGTGTCCTGCAGATCCTGGAGGGCCAACTGGTCCTGGCGGTCCTGGCGGTCCAGGTCGACCTGGTTTCCCAGACGTTATGGGTTGTCTTAGGCTGGCAGCCAGTTCTGATATTTGCTCTAAAACAATAAGACCTGAAATTAAATTTGGACTCACAAAGCAGGGTTTTCATGTGGTTTCCCGTGAAAGGGCAGCTTAGTTCAGAACCAGTTGAATCTGGATCCTCAGTACATGAGTCAGCTAAAACTTAGAAGCAGATAAGTTCAACTCAGGCATGTCTTGTGGTACAGTGGTTATGTCTCTTCCTCTGAACCAGAAGGGCTGGGTTCAAGTCCCATTTCTACCAGGCACTAACATCTCTCAACAGGCTAATTAGACAATATCTATAACAGCAGATTAATGTGATATATATGTGGTGCACTGCCAGTGTCCCTACCTCTGGGCCCAGAGGCCTGGGTTCAATTCCAGCCTGCTCCAGCGATATGTAATAATATCCCTGAACAGGTTTAATGAAAGTATCTATGAATTCATCTAGCAAACTCTATTTGACCTGTGACTCAGTGCTTGCAATGATGGGTAAAAAGTCTGAACTTTCATTTTGTACAAGTTTAATTTGTTCGGTCATTTGCATTAAATTGAAGTCTACAGTTTAAGTTCAATGGTTGCCAGGTCTAAGCAGTATTTCTTCAAGGTTTCCAATGAAGTAACAGCTTAATTAACAATCAACTAAAACTGCATCCTGAAGAAATGACTCAAATAGGCCTTTGCACTTTGTGGCTTATAAAAGTAGTCAACTTAGGAAAACAGAGCCTCAGCTTTGGCAAATGTCCATTAAACTTGTGGTTCTTTCCACTTATCTAAATGACAGTGAGGTCTGCAGGTTGATGAGCCAACTAACTATGGCATCATCAGACAAGAAAAGTAGGAAGATACATAATGATGGGGGGACAGTATAGGACTGACACATTTCTGTGCCACAGAGAGCTTGAGTCTAAGCAGCTGAGTTGATAGGTAGCAGGGTTCAGGACATCTGCTCAAGGTAGGGGCAGGGGGAGAATCCAGTGATCCAGATTAATGCATCCACCAGTGCATTTACTGTGCAGTTGGAACTAAGCCAAATTAAGAAACAGAAGCTCAAACTTGTGCGGCTGAGGCATGAGCAAATTGGCATCGGGCAAATAAGACTAGAGAGATGAATGCGCAGCTCAAAGTGGGTTCTGGTTCACGGGAACACTGGGAATAGGATAAGTGGGATGTGTGTCAATGGGATGGTCTCCAGCTGAAATGTGATGGAGCTGGAATACTGGCCAACTGCATAACCTAGAAAGTAGAGAGGATTTTAAAATAAATATGAGGGGCAAGGGATCAATTTTGTACACATGTTATAAATCAAACTATAGAGTCAAGGGCAAAGAGAAAGCTAATAATATGGGAAATAAGAAACAAACCATGACAGAAGGGGATAGAGAGTACATTTCCAAGAGTCAACAACAGCTAAGACTAGAATTTACAAAGGCAGCAGAAGAATAAGAGAAAGGCTCAGTATCTGATTGCATGTAGCATTAGAAACAAACAGATGAACTGAGAACACATCTGACATAAATGAAGAGATGGAGGCACCTTTGCTAAAATTATTGATAACCCAAAAATGGTTAGGGAAACAGTTTGTGGGGAAATGCATGAAGAAGATACAATGACAGCTTAACTGAGTAAGTAGACAAATGAGTTTATATGAAGTAATCCATTTTGACAGGAAGAAAAATGTAGCAAATTGTCTAAATGGTGACAGACTGCAGCGTTCTGAGGTACAGAAGGATTGCAGTATCTTGTAGACTGAATTATAAAAAAGGGTAGTATGCACCATGAGAAAAGTAATAGAATGTTATCATTTAGAACATAGAACAGTACAGCACAGAACAGGCCCTTCAGCCCACAATGTTGTGCTGACTATTGATCCTCATGTAAGGTAAACCTAATGTACGAACCCTCAAATTTCTACGACCATATGCATGTCCAGGCAGTCTCTTAAATATCCCCAATGACCTCGCTTCCACAACTGCTGCTGGCAACGCATTCCATGCTCCCACAACTCTCTGCGTAAAGAACCCGCCTCTGACATCCCCTCTATACTTTCCGCCAAACAGCTTAAAACTATGACCCCTCATGTTAACAATTTCTGCCCTGGGAAAAAGTCTCTGGCTATCAACTCTATCTATGCCTCTCATTATCTTATACACCTCAATTAGGTCCCCTCTCTTTTTTCCAATGAAAAAAGTCCAAGCTCAGTCAACCTCTCTTCGTAAGATAAGCCCTCCATTCCAGGCAACCTCCTCTGAACCCTCTCCAAAGCATCCACATCTTTCCTATAATAGGGCAACCAGAACTGGACACAGTATTCCAAGTGCGGTCTAACCAAAGTTTTATAGAGCTGCAACAAGGTCTCACGGCTCTTAAACTCATTCCCCCTGTTAAATCACCTCCATTTATTCAGGTTGAACTCCATCTGCCACCTCTCAGCCCATCTCTGCATCCTGTCAATGTCACGTTGCAGCCTACAACAGTCCTCTATATTGTCAACGACACCTCCAACCTTTGTGTGATCTGCAAACTTGCTAACCCATCCTTCAATCTCCTCATCCAAGTCATTAATAAAAATTTCAAAGAGTAGAGGCCCAAGGACAGAGCCCTGTGGAACACCACTCACCACAGCCTTCCAGGCAGAATATTTTCCTTCTACTACCACTCGCTGTCTTCTGTCGACCAGCCAATTCTGTATCCAGACAGCTAAATTTCCCTGTATCCCATTCCTACCGGACCTTCTGAACTAGCCTACCATGTGGAACCTTATCAAATGCCTTGCTGAAGTCCATGTACACCACATCCACTGCTCGACCCTCATCAACTTGTCTAGTAACATCCTCAAAGAACTCAATAAGATTTTTGAGGCATGACTTGCCCCTCACAAAGCCGTGCTGACTGCATTTAATCAAGCCATGCTCTTCCAGATGGTCATAAATCTTATCCCTCAGAATCCTTTCTAACACCTTGCAGACAACAGACGTGAGACTGACTGGTCTGTAATTGCCAGGGATTTCCCTATTTCCTTTCTTGAAGAGAGGAATTATATTTGCCGCCCTCCAGTTCCTCAGGTACGACTCCGGTGGAGAGCGAGGACACAAACATCTTGCTTCCCAAAGCAGCCGAGGACAAATCTGGTCTGAGCCTGGCGACTTGTCAATCTTAATGTTTGTCAAAATTTATCATGAACCGAGTTGAGTACCAAAGGAGGGAGTTGATGCTTCAGTTAAGCAGGGCGCTGATAAGATTGCATCCGGATTAATAAACAAATATTTTTGATATTATTTAAAGATGGATGTAAATGCTTTGAAGACAGTTCAGAGAGGCATTGCTATATTGGTACCTAGAATGAGGAGTTAATCTCATATGTAGAAGTTGGGCAGACTAGGTTTATTGCACTGGAGTTGAGAAGATATTGACTATTCCCTCTCAGTTGCACACATGCACAGCCACTCTGCTAATCCATCCAAGCATGCCATTGACTTTCAGTTCTGGAAGTTGCTGCTATATCAGATCTCAGAGGTTGCACAGCCAATAAAATATTAGAGGGAATGCTTAAGGAGCTGGAAAGGGAAGATTTGTCCTGGGCCTGCTTTAATGTTCCAATGAAAAACAAAGCAAGCTCAAGGAACAACATCTCGTTTTTCACTTAAGCGTTATACAACTTCAAGGTCTCAATATTGAATTTAATAATTTCAGAAACTGACCATATCATGCACTTCTTCATTTTCCTTACATTCTCACCCCATCACAGCACAGTCCTGTTGCTTGCCCTTTCACACCTTAACTTATATCCTTTTATATCTCTTTTCCTCTTTCTCCATTATTAAAGACCCCCTTGCCTTTTACATTGGGCCTTTTTTTCTGCCTGCCCTTTTATTCATCTTCTGCACCTCTCCAAAGTATAAAAACCAATCAATATTCTGCAACTTTCAGTTGTGTAGAAATTGTACCGGACTTGAAACATTAATTCTATTTCTCTCTGAAGATACTGCCAGACTTGCTGAGTTCTCCAGCATTCTCTCCATTTGTTTTAATTAGATGTAATGGGGATGTTCCTCCCTTATGAGAGAGCCTATAACCAGGACTCATTGTTTAAAAATCAGGCATCCCCATTTAAAACTGATGAGGTGAAATGTTTGCCCGCAAAGCACTGCGTGTCGGAGGAAAATGGTGGATGCACTGTCTTTGAATATCTTTAAGGCAGGGATGGATAGGCTCTTAATTAAAGGGGTGAAAGGTTTTCAGGACTAGGCATGAATGGGGTATTGAACTTACAGTCAGATCAGCAATGATCTTATTGAATGGCTGAGGGACTGAAAGGAGCAGGAATCAGCCACATTTGTATGATTTGTGTGTTAATTAAACAGCAATGTGCAAAAACTAGTTTCCTTTCAAACATTCTTTTCACACACACTATTCAATTCAGTGTTCATCTCTAAGTACCACTAACTGAGATTTCAAAGTCAGAAGGCACACGGCACCAAGTTATAGTCCAACAGGTTTATTTGAAATCACAAGCATTTGGAGCGCTGCTCCTTCGACAGTGAAGTCTTCACCTGACAAAGAAGTGGCGCTCCGAAAGCTTGTGATTTCAAATAAACCTGTTGGACTATAATTTGGTGCCGTGTGCCTTCTGACTTTGTCCACCCCAGTCCAACACTAGTACCTCCACATCTATGATTTCAGTACTAACCATGCCTCATATATTCTCAACCAAATCACTTATATAAATAACAAACAAAAGTGGATCCAGTACTGATCCCTGTGGAACACTGCTGGTCACAGGCCTCCATTCCGAAAAACAATCCTCCACCACCACCGTCTGTCTCCTACTGCAAAGCTAATTTTGTGTCCAGTTGGCAAGCTCATCTTTTCCTACAATTCCCCTAAGCATTTGTGAATCACACAACTATAACTGACCTCAAATCTCTAATAATCTTTAAGCTCTGGGTCTTTTGTGAATCACTGTCGATGGGAAAAGCTGATTTAGAAACCTGCCTTCATTCATCCACATCTAGCATGCCTGTTGTAATTCATTTGCTGATAACCTCTTTGTTACATCTTTGCACAATTTCAAAATCAACCTTTTTAAATCAAACCAATAGGCACATGCCAGCCTCCACTCAAATAATGTTTGGTTCTTATCCTTGGGAAAGTGCTTTTAGGATACCTTGAACAGCTGCAGTCCATGTGTTGCAAGTTGACCCACAATGCCCTTACGGAGGGAATTCCAGGATTTTGACCAATGACAGTGAAGGAACAGTGATATACTTCCAAGAGAGGATGGTGAATGGCTTCCAGAGGAACATCCAAGTGTTGGCATTCCCATGTGGCAAGTTGGGGACAAAACTTCTGCGGGTCCCTAGCAGAAATAATTGTACCATCTATAACCATGGGTGAGGTGCTGGAGGACTGCAGGGTGTCTAATGTTGTGCTTTTGTTTAAGAAAGGCTGTACGGGAATACAGACTTGTGAGTCTGACATCGGTGATTGGTAAGTTGTTGGAGGTGATTCTGAAAGATAAGATTTACATGCATTTGGAGAGGCAGGGAGTGATTAGGGATAGTCAGCATGATTTTATGTGAGGGAAATCATGTCCCACACATTTGATTGAGTTTTTAGAGAAGGTAACCAAAAGAATTGATGAGGGCACAAAGATAGACTTTGTTTACTTGGATTTTAGTAAAGCCTTTGATAAGGTTCTACATGGTAGATTAATTAGTAAAATTAGCTCACATGGGATTCAGGGAGAGCTTGCCAACTGGATACAAAATTGGCTTTACAGTAGGAGACAGGTGGTGGTGGTGGAGGGCTGTTTTTCGGACTGGAGGCCTGTGACCAGTTATGAAGAGAGGATGGAGATGCTGGGCCAGTATGCATTCTTCTTTTGAAGAATAACAATGGTCTTGTGGAGGCATATTAAATTATGATAGGACTTGACTGAGTAGATGTAGAAAATCATAATTCCCCTAATCGGAAGGACTAGAACCAGGAGATGTCATATTAATAATAACGGGCCTTTGAGTTAAGATTAGATTAGATTCCCTACAGTGTGGAAACAGGCCCTTCAGCCCAACAAGTCCACACTAACCCTCCAAAGAGCAGCCCACCCAGACCCATTCCCCTACATTGACCCTGACTAATGCACCTAACACTATGAGCAATTTAGCATGGCTAATTCACCTAACCTGCACATCTTTGGACTGTGGGAGGAAACCAGAGCACCCGGAGGAAACCCACGCAGACACAGGGAGAATGTGCAAACTCCACACAAACAGTTACCCGAGGCTGGAATTGAACCCAGGTCCCTGGCGCTGTGAGGCAGCAGTGCTAACCACTGAGCCACCGTGCTGCCCTTTCTATAAAGCAGCAGGGGACACAAACCCACACCTTTGTGGAGGCGTGAACCTTAATCCAGTGGCTTAGACCGCTCGGCCACGGCTCCAGGAAGAAGAGGGGGAGGAAATCTTTCTCTCAGGCAGTAAGTCATTGGAACTCTCTCCCCAGAAGAGTGGTAGGGAAGGGTTGCTTCACATTTTTAAGGCAGAAATAGATGGATTCTTGACAAACAAGGGACACAAATATTATCATTGGTAGGTAGGAATGTGATATTGAGGCCATGATCAAATCACTCATGGTCTTGTTGAATAGCAGAGCAGATTTGACAGGTTGAATGGCTGACTCCTGCTCCTAATTTGCATATTCAAATATTTCTTGCATTTTATGCTTTTATCTACTGGAAACCCAGTTATCTGCTGGGCTTGCAGCAAACCTTAGCTGCCAAATTTGCTCACGTTTGTTGTACTGGTGGGGGGGAGTAAGGTTGGCATGTTCACTAAGCAAATTAGATGGTTGCCTGGGGCGGGGTGCGGGGGGGGTGTTGGGATTGGTATGTTTTGGAGGAGAGGGAGAAAAACTCCTGTTTTTTTTTGTAAAACAAAAGTTGTCCAGATTTCGCAGCAGATCAGGGTATTTATCCTGAAAAGAAGCAACTGTTGTCCATTACTTCAGGCATTTTTTTTGTTAAGGAATAGTAGTAACATTTCATTGTAATCATTGTTTTAACAGACTTCTAAAACAAGTTATGGCACCAGCTAAGTCATCCAACATAGTAACTGTGACAATGTATCAGCACACCTCCCATCTCTTAATTAGATATACATCCTGGCCATCTTTTAGTTACAAAGTAGTGGCAGTTTAAAAGTAGTTCGTGTAATGCAGATTGCTTATAATCATCTAATAAGTGATGATTTAAACTATCCTTCTTGAAATGTCTCCTTTGTTAAACTCAATCAAGCATTTTCTGTTTTAATTCTGTTCCAACATATCGTAGTATGGGAGAGTTCAGACAATTAGCGCAACAGAGACAAATGCCATTGGATTGAGTAACACATTAGAAATGAAATATTTTAAATTGAGTTTTTGACATTAAGTCAAAGTCTAGAAATTGAATGGCAATCTTTTTTAAAAAAAATGACACTGAAGATAGCTTTTTCAATTTCCATTGGTTATTGAGCTGTGCAGCAATGTTGAGATATCTTATGTCTGATACATTTTGTGATCTCCTATTGTATGTAACAAATACATCTTGTATAATCTCGTATAACCATTACATTAAAATTTGGTTTGCGCATAACTGTCAGTGTGGATGATTATACAATGTAACATTTTCTCAATGATGAGACTAGCGAAGAAAAATCACAAGGGAACATATTGAGTTAGTTTCAGATATTATAGGTCTAATAGCCATTTATATGTTTAACAGCAAATTTTGGCACATCTTGGGAGACTGATGCATTAACATTATTTCATTAAGGTTGTAAAAGAAAAGAATGTAATGAGGGAAAAATTCTTGCCGGAACAATTCGACTTATGTCTCATAGCACTGTTGATGGCCAGACATTTATTTGCAACATCAGCTCTCATTTAATCTGCTCAATGACAATACAATTTGTCAATTGTATATTTGTCTGTGTTATGGTCCCAACTAATTTTATTATTGGACAAACCTGATCCCAGACTAAAATTTAGCTACATAGATAATGTTTTTCTTTTAAACAAAGTAATCTTTCACTGAAACACAAGCACAAATGCAGTGGATTTGGTTTTAACAAAAAAAAATTATTAGACAAAAGAAAGGAACAAAATAAACCAAACTATTCTCATTTAACACAAATTCAAAGATTTTGAAATATGTGCTAAGATACAATTCCATGGATTCCAAACACCCCTGTACAGTGCTCACAAGAGCAAATGGCTTTCTCTATCATAGCCATAGGGCTTAATTTAAACGTGGCTTCAATTGTCTATCTTGAGAATCTGATACCTTCTTAGAGTCTTCATACAACTGGGTATGGACTTTCTCAAGTCCTAGTAACTCCTTCAAGGTTTTAAAGAAACACTCTGATCTTGAACTTTAAACTAACCAAAGGTAATCTATTGCTTTGATGTGGAGGTACCTGTGTTGGACTGCAGTGAACAAAGTTAAAAATCATAGACCAGGTTATAGTCCAACAGGTTTATTTGGACATACTAGCTTTGAGAGCGCTCTGAAAGATACTATTTCTAAATAAACCTGTTGGACTATAACCTGGTGTTGTGTGATTTTTAACTTAATCTATTGCTTAAATGTTCTAAACCTTCTTCGGATGCAACTGTAAAAACATCCAGTTTCTGCAAACTGCACAACTCAAAAAGGGCTTCTTCAAGTTATAGGTATTTCCCCAAGCAGAAAATAATTATTCTAGACCCTTTTAACCAAAGCCTAATATCACTGTTTAATCTGTTTACTTGTAAAACTCTTTTAAACACATTAGTCTCCAAGATCTCTCATACAGTTTTCTAATAGAAATCACCATGGCTACAGAAATACTTGCAAGTTAATCTCTTTTTTTTCTCACATACAGAAAATCCACTTGCTACTAGTTCAAAATCCAGAAATTCAAATAATTGAGATTAAAATACATTGAAATCCCACACCATGGATCACAAGGGTACCACATGAATTATAAAGATTGTAAATGCTATCATTGCTTCATCTGTGACTCTTCCAAAATCATTTTTTCAGTGTTCATATTATCATGCAATATAAATTGAAAAAGTGAGTTTATTCTTTAAAAGTTGTGTGCTCATTCAGCATCAATGGAGAATGGGTGATGTTTGTCAATCAAAAATGCTGGATCCACATTTTGAACCAATCAGAAATATGTAGTGGTGGTGCAGATATTGAGGTGTCATTGGAGATGTGGGGTCTCGGATTTTAGTGAAACCAACACTGAAAAGAATGGCTGCTGCCTGCAGAAATTGAGAAGCAGTCACATTGGTGGGATTGGTGGACAGGATGAGGGACAACAGCAGAGCAGGATGCAGTACTATGTGAGGGTTTGCCAGTATTTTTCTTCCTCCAGTTGTAAGTGAAATATCTTAATGCATACATTTTCAAAAGCATTTGGCAAGGGAAGCAGCAGCAGACAGAAGGTTCACCCTTCAAATATCAAATTACCAACAGCAGACAGCATTTCCTTACCTTGAATCATGTTCATGCACACCTCCCTGATTCGATGGACACTTGCCTCTTTGCCCTGTGGAGAAAGGTTTCATTTAGCAGCAAAATCATATATGAAAGTTCAGACAAAAGTATTTCTTCATTGGAGTTACAACATTAAACTACTGGGATGAATTGTAGAAGTATTTATTGGCAGAAATAATTGTATTCACTCAAAAGGTCTAATTAGAGAAACTTAAATGAATTCTAACACACCAGAGCTACGAGAGATAATGTATTTAAAGACAGTTACCTGTATATCCAAAGGGCATAGTGTGTTAACAAAATCTCCTGCCATCTGTGAAATCTGGTTCAGAATCCAGTCCTGACTAGCAGTGATAGATTGGAAATCTCAGTATAACTTCTGGTGGAGACTCATCCACAATAGAAAATTACCTCTGACTCAGTAAAACAGGCAATAAACAGAACATATTTCTCTGTTCAGCACGCAGACACAAAAACTAATGATGCATCAGAAGGATGGTACTTAACAGATGTGATGGGCATCTCATTTAACAAGAGGAGAGACCTGGCAAGAGCTTCATTACCCTCTTTTGAGAAAGCCCACCCAAGAGCAGCCAATCCAATTTGTGCCAGTTGGCATCAATGCAATCAGGGAGAGGTTAAGGATCACTGAGATACCCAGAAGACATAGATATATAAGGGATGGATGGTGGTCACAGTACAGAGGGGAATGGGAGTCAGCAGCAAGGGCATCAGAGTGTTGTCAGACGACTTTACCTGATGCCAGGTCTCTCGATGACAGTGTGCCTTTGAACAAGGGACACCCCACCTAACACTCTCTGCACACTCTCTGTAAACTGAGGTCTTGAAAGTGGACAATTTCTTTGAGCTTTCCCGTTCTCAAGTAGAGGGGTATTAAATTCCACCCCAAGGGTTTATTGTCCAGGCTGGAAGAAGGAAACCTGCCGAAAGTCTAAACTGCCTTCAGCTTTGTGCAGCACAAGTTAGACATGTCAGTTACAGTCAAGAGCAGAAACTTTCCTCACCAACAATACAACAGTTACATAAAAGCTAACTACTTGAATACCTTGATTCTAAGTGAAAGGAATTGATTTGAGTATCCTGGATTACAATGGTATCTCAAAAATTACTCCAAATTCATTCTTCTCACATAAGCTTAACCCACCTAGGAGCAGGGATCTCAACAATTTATGACTGGGCTGTGTCTATAAGTTGCTGAAAATGTGTTGCTGGAAAAGCGCAGCAGGTCAGGCAGCATCCAGGGAACAGGAGAATCGACGTTTCGGGCATAAGCCTGAAGAAGGGCTTATGCCCGAAACGTCAATTCTCCTGTTCCCTGGATGCTGCCTGACCTGCTGCACTTTTCCAGCAACACATTTTCAGCTCTGATCTCCAGCATCTGCAGTCCTCACTTTCTCCTGTGTCTATAAGTTTGTAACTGGAATATATTTGTAGAAAAGTAAACAAACAAAATAGCCCTCAAAGAAATACCTGAGAAAACATTCACTCTCTGTACCATCAGTGCAAAGTGGAAACAATGTATAAGATTAACAAAATTGAACTCAACAATGTTCCTTCACAGAAGCTTTCAAACACATATCATCTTTAGCCCAGAAGGATATGGGAATAGCAAAATCTGTAAATTCCCCTCTAAGTCACGCACCATCCTGCCTTGGAAATATTTTGTGCTCCTCAACCGCATCGGTTCAAAATCCTGGAGCTCCCTACTTAACAGCACCACCTTCTAGGGTAATTAGGAATGGACAATAAATGCTAGCATTATGGGAATGTCTATATCACATTAATGAATAAAAAATGCTCTTTTATATTCTAGAAATTAACACACTCTGAGAAATGGACAGCATACTGACAAAGCAATCCATCTATGCAGCCCACGCTTTCTGACTGCAACGTTGATGTATATGTCTTGTCTCAGTGTGTTACTTTATAAAATATTAATTTTACACTCAGGTTTAGAAATTGTTGGCAAGCCAGATATTCACCTCACAGTGCCTTTCGAACTGTGATCTTGAATTATCTTAAAGAACCCTTGTAATAAAGGAGATGGTGAGCTCAGACAAGCAGAGATCAAAGAACAGTGGACTCAGTAGCTTTAGCCCAGGATTGCCATATCTCTCCCATAGTGTACACTGCAAGTCTTCCCTCAGGTACTTACATCTTTACCTGGAGACCCAGGAAGCCCAGGAGCCCCTCGTTCTCCTTCCAGTCCTCGGGCACCAACTGCACCTGAAGGTCCCTGAAATCCAGGACGACCACGAGGCCCTTGAGCCCCAACAGGACCAGTTTCACCAGGCGCTCCAGGCTACGAAGACAAAAAAAAATCAAATGGCTTGACTCTGGCCAGAAGTGCCAATTCTAACTTTAGCAAACAAAATACAATCAATTAACATTTGCAAATTGAATTTTTAATCAGTTAATTATACATTTGGTAATAGGACAGGTACGTCACAAATTTCATTCTGGATTGATTTGTACCCTTGCCTTACTGATTGCCAATACAGGTAACTGATTCTGGTTTTATTTTATAAAACTATACTTGCATTTAAATGAGAATACTCATGATTTGGATACTGTTAATGTATCTGAATGGCCTTTTCTAAAAAATAAATCTTGTGTTCCTGGATTATCCAGCCTTCACAAGGAAAGTTTTTATGTAGTCATCATTTCGTTATCAAGCTTTCTGCATTAAAAAAAAATATTATTTGGAACCCAACCCATTGTTTCTCTGAAAGATGGTTGAAATAGTAAGAGGTCATCTGTAAGTTGAAAAGGTGGGTAAATATATTGCTGTTGACCACTCATCAGAAGTAGAGACTGGAAAATAATTATTAATGGAAAGAACAAAGCAAAAGTTGGACAAGAGTTTGGGGGGCGTAAGTGGTCGAGTGGAGGTGTAGTTGAGGGTGTGTGGGATACGTATGGAGTCACTTGAATTGTTACTCAAATATTATACTCCATATTTAATAGTCTAACATATACAGAGTAACTATTTACTTAATTTTATTGGGAGTCTTCAAATTCTATAATTTAAATGAAGACTTACCAAGGATTCCAGATTACTGTCCAGAAGAATTGTCATGCTTCCAAGCAATTCTTTTTTGAATCTGCTATAATGGGAATTCTGCAGGCTTCCCAGGTACCCCTCACCTGGAATGGTTGACTGGCTCTTGGAAAATCCAGGCTGTTGTTCACAAAGTGATGCTATTTTCATTTTTATGACTCATTTCAATTTGAACTTTTCCCCTGTAATTGCTCCCAAACTGAATATTTGCCCTCCGTTCCCATTATACTGACATGGAGATCAAGCATAAGCTCTCTTGCTCTAGCACATATATTGAGGAATTGCTTCCTGCTTTGGTGCTCCTTTCCCTTTTTTCAGAAGAATAGAGAAGTAGTTGGGATGGGACAGATTTCATCATACTTAACTTTTGGAACATATTGTTGTTACCAATTTTTAAATAATTAGAATCAATGTTAAAATGAAACCCCTCGAACAACTGATTTTAATCTATCATGGGGTATGAATGTTACTTATAATGTTTGTTGCCTATCCAAAGTTGTCCCTCTACTGAGTACCTTACTGGACCATTTCAAAGAGCCAGTAACATGGTTGTAAGTCTGGAATCACATATCGGCTAGACTGGGTAAGGAAAGCAGAAATTCTTACCAAAATAAGTTAATGAATCTGTTCAGTTCAGTTCTTATGACAATTGAAGATGGTTTCATTGTTAGTATTACTGACATGCAAATTTCTTTTTAACAATACATTTGTTCTTGTTCGGTAGAATCATTTTATGGTGACTCAATTATATAGGAGTTAAATTTAGGGTTCATACCTCTCCTTTCTTGCCTTGAAGACCAGGAATGCCCTTTAAAAGACAAACATTTGATGTTCTTAAAAAAAAATGAGCATGCTTACAACTCAACAAAACCTAAGTGATAATATTTAATCTCCTGCTGTAAGAGGCTGTGATCAACCCTGCAATAGAAAGCCTGTCCAACTTTCATCTTATCTCGCTCTCCCAGCTTACTGCCCAGGTGGCAGGATTGAAACAAGTCCAGGGGTTCTACACAGTCTTCACGGCCAACCTCATGGGAGATTGTCGCATTCATCTATATACAACTATACATGTAATCTGCTCCTTAAGTGGAAAAGTGAGAAAGTATAGCAATTGCTGTTAGGCTAATCTTAACACCATAATCCCAGAACATATTATGGACTCTCAGGGAATAATTGGCATGCCTGTTGGAGATCAATGTTTAAAATATGCAAGCAGTCAACTATTTCCCAAACATTGAATGGTGGCGAAAATTCGTTTCGAAATTTCAGTAGTTTGGATGGGGAGTTTCACTATGTAGTAAATGCTCACAGCCACTGGGTGGAGCAAGAGTTAATAACCACATTTATGAAGTCTCAGGAGAACCTGGATTTGTGTCAAGACTCACCTGCTCCCCTTTCTCTCCATGTTCGCCATTCAGACCTGGTTTTCCCTTTTAAAAGTAAAATTTTAAAAATACAGTCAGGTTGTGCATTGGGACTGTCAGAACCGTGGTACGACGGTAGTCACAGGTGAATAAGCATTGGTATGGTTGAACAGAAATTGCTGGGAACTCAGCAGGTCCGATTGCATCTGCAGGGAGTTCTGAAAAAGTGGACCCGAGATATTGATTCTGATTTCTCTCCTCAGATGCTGTCAGACCTACTGAGTTTCTCCAGTTCTTTCTGTTTTTGTTTACAATTTCCAGCATCCATTCCAGCATACGTTTGAAGATCATCTTCGAATATAAATCATCATTTGACATTTACAGCTGAAGTTTGACCCAGGCCATTATCACAGTGCACAGACAGTTTATATAATAAGGTTATTAAATAAACAAATTGTGACAATGGACTGGACATTAAGACCATCTTCGGTAAGGTGCCCATTCCACCAGCTTCTCTTGCAAACTCCCTCAGCTGTCCCTCAGAATATGGTAGTCAGCAGCCCACCCACCATTTATAAACAAATGATGAACAGTTAATTGAGCTTCTTGCTAAGCCAACTCTGACTGAGATGTTATTCTGCTCAGGCCACAATATGATTGACTTGAACACATATGGGTGATTGGGCAATCCATGTTCTGAGCCCAAGTTGAAAGAAGCTGAGAAGGACATGCCACTCCTCAAAAACAGAAAAGCCCAACTCCATCATCACTGATTCCCCCATGGCTGCCCACCCAAGAGAGGATTTACCTTTCTCCAGCACCTGTTTGCCCACTGCTAATTCCTTTGGGTGCTGCTTCAACGATCAATTAGTCAAAAAGGTCTCTAGAACAGGAGGGGCAGAAGTCTCACCCTCTCCTTATCTAACCCACCAGCAGAGCATTCTCACTGTATGGCAGTTTTCACCCAGATCATTTGGCTGCTAGACAATGTTTCTACCTCAGACTGGGTCCTGAAGAAGGTTTGTTTGCTTTAAAACACTAACTTTGTTTCTTTCTCTCCACAGATGCTGTCTGACCTGCGAAGTTTTCCACCATTCTCTGTTATTTTTTGTTTCAGATCTCCATAATACACAGTACTTTACTTGAGGTGAATGTAGACCCAGACAGGATAGTCTCAGATAAAGGGGTGGCCCACTTAAGACACAGATGAGGAGGAAATTATTGGGGTGGCATGGTAGCTCAGTGGTTAGCACTGCTGCCTCAAAGCGCCAAGGACCAGGCTTCAATCCCACTCTCGGGTGACTCTCTGTGAGGAGTTTCCACATTTGCCCCATATCGGCATGGGTTTCCTCCCACAGTCCACACATGCGCAGGGTAGGTTGGACTGACCATGCTAAATTGCCCCAGTATCCAGGGATAAGCCTGTATCTGGTTGGGAGGGTCAGTGTGGATATGCTGGGCTGAATAGTCTGCTTCCATGTTGTATGGATCCAATGACTCTATTTTCTAAGAGGGTTGTGAATCTGTGGAATTCTTTACTACAGTGGGATGCTGAGGCTGGTGTTTTTAATCAATAAGGAAATCAATGGGTTATTGGGATCAGGCAGGAAAATGGGTTTGAGAATGAACATGTCAGCCATGATTTCATTGATATCAATGGGGGAATGGTCTACTTCTGCTCCTATGCATTGTGGTTTATGATGTAATATGGAAACAGAAGAAGGCAAATGAGCCCTTTTAGTTTGTTCCTGCATTAAAAATATAATTGCTGATTTATTCTATATATCTCCATTTGCTATATACCCCTTAATACATTTCGATGACAGAGATGTATCAATTTTAATTTTTAAAATGTTAGTCTTTATTCTAGCACCAATTGCTATCTGGGAAAGAGAAGTTCCAAACTGTAACCACCCCTGATGTGTTCCCAATCTTCACTCCCTAAAATCTATTTCTAATTTTAACATTGATCTCCAGTGCTAGGTTCTCCAACCAATGGAAATATTTGTTTTTCTTTATGTTCTCTTACAAAGTCAATAGGATCATGAAGTAAACACAAATAATTGAAAAACTTCTATCAATTATCATTAGTTGCCTCTGTGCATGTCAGCAGCAACCATGGGTAGAATATGCACAGTTGTTTTTTACCACATTTCCTTTGAGACCAGGAACACCAGCCGAACCCTGAAAAGACAAAACAAACATTGGTTTGCAACATCTGCATAATCCGGTAGCAGTGATCCATCCAATTTCTGGGATTAAAACAGTCAGAATTGGATCAAGCAAGGGCTTAAAGTGATGTTCTGGGGATTAACTGTTCAGAAGAAGAAAAGCAGTCTGCTGCTGTGGAATTGTCTTTCCATTGTACACCACCTAATCTACTCAGCTATGTAACAGTCTTCAGAGCTAACACACTTTCACCTTTGTGAGCAGTTTCTGTCCAGTTTTGTCTTTCCTTTTCCTTGGCACTGACATTTTCAACTATGTTAAAAATCAAACAACACCAGGTTACAGTACATCAGGTTTATTTGGAAGCACTAGCTTTCGAAGCGCTGCTCTTTCATCAGGTAGTTGTTCTGCATGATCTTCTTGGAGATCTTCTCCACTTTGAGCCAGCAGTTAGTGATGTCGATGGTAGTCATGATTTGGAGGTGCCGGTGTGGATTTGGTTGGAGGAGCACAACCACCTGATGAAGCAGCAGCGTTCCGAAAACTAGTGCCTCCAAATAAACCTGTTGGGCTATAATCTGGAGTTGTTTTATTTTTAACTTTGTGCACCCCAGTCTCCAAATCATTTTCAACTATCTTACCGAAAGGCAGTTTCTTTAGCCCATTCGCGAAAGTTTTTCCATTGCCTCAGTGAGATGATTTGTTTATAGAATCATACAGCACTGTAACAGGTACTTCAGTCAAACTTGTCCACGCCAACCAGACATCCCAATCCGACCTTCTCCCATTTGCCTGCATTTGGCCCTTATCCCTCTAAACCCTTCCCATTTATATACCCATCCTGACACCTTTTAAATGTTGTAATTGTACCAGCCTCCACCATTTCCTCTGGCAGCTTATTCCATACATGCATCACTGTCTGTGTGAAAAAGTTACGTCTCTGGACCCTTTTAAATCATTCCCCTCTCACCTTAAATTTATGCCGTCTAGTTTTAGGCTCCCCCACACTAGGAAAAAGACCTTGGCTGTTCACCCTGTACATGTCCTGCATGATTTTATAAAGCTCAGTAAGCTCACCCCTGAGCCTCTGATACTTCAGGGAAACAAGCCTCAGCCTATTCAACCTCTCCCTATAGCTCAAATCCTCCAGTCCCAGCAACAGCCTT
Source organism: Chiloscyllium plagiosum (assembly GCF_004010195.1). Taxonomy (NCBI): domain Eukaryota; kingdom Metazoa; phylum Chordata; class Chondrichthyes; order Orectolobiformes; family Hemiscylliidae; genus Chiloscyllium; species Chiloscyllium plagiosum. The sequence continues at coordinate 24,704,246 of NC_057713.1, forward strand.
GCAAATCTTTTCTGCACTCTCTCAAGTCTAACAAAATCCTTCCAAAGAAGGGACACCAGAATTGTACTCAGTATTCTAAAAGTTGTCTCAGTATGATATCCCATCTCCTCTACTTAACGTTCTGACCAATAAAGACAAGCATGTCAAACTTCTTCTTCACCATTCTGTCTACCTGTGACTTCACCCCTTGGTCTCTTTGTTCAGTAACACTCCCCTGTGGCCTACCATTAACTGCCTGTCCTGCCCTGATTTGCCTTACCAACATTTCACATTTATCTAAATTAAATTCCAGCTCACTGAACAATTTCCTACTTTACTATTAGATAAGCTGCAAGCTGCATCTTACTTGCCCTTTTAAATCATATCATTTTGTGAAGGGTCAGCAGTGAGCAAAGTGCTCTCACAGACTGCATTCATTTCTGCTGCACTTCAAAGCTTTTTCAAATTGAATGCATTCCAGTCAATTAGAAAATACATCATTGCTGCACTGCTTTCTGGCCATGCAAAAAACCAAATTGTACAGAAGGAGATAAATCCAACATCCATGCAAGCAATCCGAGTACAGTTGCATCATAGAAATAGCCGAGATGACTGCTAAAACTGAGCTGTTGCACCGCCTTCCACCATTTTACAACTTCACTTCAAGGTTAGCATCCTTGAGAAGTATACACCAGTATTTTTAGTGGGTGAAAGATTAATAAATAGTTGGGTTTTTTTAATTAAAGGGGTTATATTGACAGCCTTTCAGCTCACTAACATCCTTTCTGAGAATTATTTATCCACATGTTAATTTCAGTTCAGAAATAGCTCAGCTTTTCGCCTCTGTATACACGTTCACCCTCCACAAGAATAGTACTCGAACCCCAAAGAGAGCATAAGGAGAAACTTCTTCAGCCAGAGAATGGTGAACCTATGGAATCCATTGCTACAGAAGGCTGTGGACATTCAGTATATTTAAAACGGAAATAGATAAGTTCTTGATTGTCAAGGGGATCAAAGGTAACAAGGAGAAAGCTGGAGAATGGAGTTGAGAAACCTATCAGCCATGATTGAATGATTGAGCAGATGGGCTGAATGGTCTAATTTCTGCTCCTATGTCTTATGGCCTTACGGTCTTATCAACCCAAAATCTCTGTCAAAGCTGATTTGGATTCTGTTTTATTAACTAACCCTGACAGTCCAATCCAGAATTCAAAAGGTTTCACCTGTTCTCAGTTTTACATCACAAACTTAATTTGATTTATTTTTTCCTTTTGAAGGAAACATTAAGCTACATTTTTATTTTCTGCTGTGCCCCATTCCTTCATAAGTTTAAATATTCCTATCAAATCACTCATTCTCCCCACTTCTTGTGTTGCTTTCTGATTCTGCATTTCCTAGCATCAGGAGTATGACAATCAATCCGTGCTATAATGCTTTAATGCTCTTTCTAATGTGGAGATGAAATTACAGACATTGTGACAACTTTGTCTCATTAAAATTTGACAGACATTCACCACATCACAACTTGTCTGTTCTGTCCCTTTCCATTTAATTGAATTAAACCATGAAGGCGATTAACGTTAATAAAATTAACATTTACTTCTCTTTGACTAAATACAGTCTATTTACTCTTATTTGCCTTAACATTGATGATACATATGATACACAGATTGCACCGTTTATTCTTCCACTTTTTACAATTAACTTACCTTGTCTCCTCTTCCTCCAGGAAAACCAAGAGGACCCTGGAGTCCAGGGCGACCAAAGTCACCCTTTGACCCCTGTTGATTAGAAAATACCAATTAGTTGGAAAAATGAATGAGTCTCTGTTGTTAATTAAAATAGAAACTGCAGTTGCACAGAATGTGTATCAGGGACAGGGTCAAAGTAACTATGATGTCTAACCCACATTCCTTAAAGGTGGCATACTGGAAATATAAGATCTTGGAGGCAGTGATCAATCTATTTCTGTCTCTATGCTACTATGTATTGTTTGGAGGCACAATGGGTGGCATACTTTCTTTTCATTCCTGGCAATCTCTGTTACAAATTGTTGGGTCAAGCTGTCACATTTTACAATACTAAACGAATGCAGACCAAAGGATGAAAATCTCTGTGGAGTCATGCTCTGGTGTGTGAGATCAGCTGTAGGAGTATCAGACGAATGCTCAGTGCAGTTCTGCAGCACAAAACACTTAAAATGATGACATCTCTTTCACGTGGCTGCCCCTGCACATTTCCCACCTGCCAAGAGGTCCTCAGGAAATTAAAGGCAAGAAGGATGGGACCCAAGTGTAATGATTCATCCTTTAATTTGTCAGTGCAGGGGGGACCCAATTATAATATAAAATGGATAGCCTGGAGAATTTTGTTTGCTCTAGCTCTGCTGTGAATATTTCTTGTTTCCTCCTCTTTCAAGTCATGCTTGAGGTGATTAACTAAATCATGGATTGTTCCCAATGGATTGTTCCAGCTGAGTCACAGGAACTATGAAGATCAGTACGGGTCTCAATCATGGGTCTACAGAAGGTGCATTGATCCCAGGGAAGTGTGGGTGTACAAGAATTTGAAATTGGTGTGAGAGCATGGAATTACTTTAGGAATCTCGTAACTTATTCACTTTTTGTGGGGTGTTGGTGTCACTGGCAAGGTGTCAATGTTGCCCATTCTCAACTGACCTTGAACTGAATCAATTGCAAGGTCATTTCAGAGCCACATTTAGGCCAAACTAGATGATGACTGTAGATTTCCTTCCTTTAAGGGCATCAACCAAATGAGTTTTGAAGGTATTTTCAGATATATTTGCTAAATTTAAATTGCACCAGCTGTAATGCGATTTGGACTCATACCTCCAGAGCCTTGCTTCTGCCTACAAGATAACTAGTTCTGCGACATTACCACTACACCAACATCAGCTCATCACATTATAAGCTGTTTGTCTAAGAATTGGGTCAACTTCAGCTGTAACATTCACAATTTCAGTGGCAGCATCACTACTTTGGGTCACACAGTTGTGAATTTGTGTCCCACTCCAAATACATGAGTACCCAATCTAGACTGCCTCTCCAGTACTAAATTGAAGAAGTTCTGAACTATTGGAAGTGCTGTCTTTTAGATACCAAGCTAAACTAAGGTCCTGTCTGCGATCTCAGCTGTATTCAAGATGGCGCCGGAGCGAGGGAAAATTTAGCGAACTTGTCTATAGCAGATCTTATTCTTATATATCTTATCATCATTCTGCTCTTCTAACAATTTTCTCTTCAATCAACTTTCAGGTTTAAAGATTCTACAATCAACAAAGCTCAACTACCAATGTTGGAACCGCAAGCCCAGGGGAAGTAAGGGCCTACCAGATTTCCACAAGCCTGACCTCCTCTTAGAAACCTAGAACCAAGGCCCAACCAGCCCAGTATCAAAACCTGACCCCATAGTGATGCAAGATAGAGTAAGCCTGTCAAGATCGACTGCAAGACCCCCCGGAACATTCGTAAATGAGATTAGTGCCCGGGATCCCATCAGAGGCATCTACTTGTCTTGCTGACAGTAGAACCGTAGGCCCAGAGGCCTTCCGGCCTATAACATGCCCGATCTCCCCAACCTCGTGGAAACACAGAACCAAGTCCTAATCAGATCATCCACAAAACACTCCCGGGTGCTCTCAAGTTAGTGACAGGTGCCCAGGGCCCTATCAGGAACACTCACTACCTCTCGGAGCAGTAGACCTCCTGCCCTGATGCCTGAGACCAACCAGGAGCAGCCATCTACCCAGGAAATATAGGAGACATGCTGGACTTCGGGTGAGACTTAAACTTCAGAGTTTCAAGACCCCCTCCTCAGGACACTCCTGGCAAATCTCCAAGCCACTCAGAACATAATGGATGACCTTAAAGCTAGACTCATCAACCAAAGGGAATTGAGGGTCTGCTGTGTACTCTGTCTTATAGAGGGATGGCTCACTCCTGCTATATCTGAATGCCTTACATTCTGAGGGTTTCTCAGATCACCAAATAGACCATTAGGTATCCTCAGATCAGGCAAGGGGCAGTGGGGTATGCCTCCTGGTGCTCAGACGTGGCGACTCTGGTGATTGACTACTCTCTGGACCTAGAATATCTTACAGTAAAGTGCTGTCCCTACTACCTGCTGCACAAGTTCACCTCCAATATTTGGACAGCAGTCTACATCCCACCACATGCAGAATTGAAGAGTGCACTTGACGAAGTATACAATGCTATAACAGTCTTGAGATGGAATACCTGGAGGCTTTGTTCATCGTAGCCGGCTAATATCAACCAGAACAATCTCAAGATACCATTAACACATCTCCTGTTCTACCAGATGACCAAACAACCTTGACCATTGCGATGGAACTGAAGATGCCTACCACTCCATCCCCTCCATCTGCATTTTGGAAAATCAGATTATAACACTGTGCTCCTCCTTCCAGCTTTAAGCACAAATTGAAACATGAGGACCCATTACAGAAAGTCGTGTAATGTTTCTCTGAGGCAACACAAGGGCTTCTATGGAACTGCTTAGAGTCAGTGGACTGGTCCATATTCGAGAAGACTGCAGCCACCCTAAACAGGTATGCCATCACCGTCACAGACTTCATTAGCAAGCGTGTAAAAGGCAATGTGCTGAAGATGTTAATCCAAATGTTTCCTAACTGGAAACTATAGATGAACTGGCAGATCTACTCCCTACTGAAGTCCACGTCTGAGGCAGGCAACCCTGACTTATATAGAAAATCCAAATATGAGCTTAGTAAAACCATGAGAGATGGCAAGAGACAATATCAAACTAAGCTTGAGAGCCAGACCAACCAGACGGACACTTATCGTTTGTGGCAAGGCTGACATGGTATAATAGGCTGCAAGGTAAAGGCAAACAGAATTGTGGGCAACACTACATCCTTGCCCGAAAAGCTCATTTTACTCTCGCTTCAAACAGAAGGTCAGTGAAACAATGTCACCTACCCCAACAGCCTCGGATGCTCTTGTACCCAAGGTCACCGCCAGAGACGTTAGCTCACACAAAAAAAGCCTTCCATCCACTGGATCAATATTTCCTGCTGCCTCAGGAAACCAAACAACATAATCAAAGGCCCCTCCCAGCCTGATGAAACTCTCTTCTTCCCTCTTCCATCAGCAGAAGATATATAAGTTTGAATACACATATGAACAGATTCAAGAACAGCTTCTTCCTCACTGTCATCAGACTTTTGAATGAACTTCTCAAATGTTAATTCTGATCTCTCTCTCTCTCTCTGCACCCTCTCTGTGGCGGCAACACTGTATTCTGCACTCTGTTCTGTTGCTCTGATGTACTTTGTTTAGTACGATCTGCCCGTAGAGCATGCAAAACATTGTATTTCACTGTATCTCAGTACAATCAATCAATCAATCAATTGAACCATTGAATCGTAATAGATCTACTGAACAAGTTAAACAAAAGATTACAAGATTTCCTGGTATTCCAGCTAAGTTTTATCGGCTAACCAAATTGTGTAAAGCAAGTGATCACCTCCAAATTACCTTCCAAGCCATACAATGTCCTAACATAGAATTATATTCTAGTTGCCTGAGTCCATCTGGGTTAAGATAACAGAATTTTTTCCCTCCTGCACTATAGATGCACCGACAAGGATGACAGTGACACAACCTCACCACCACCTTCTCAAGGTCAATTAGTGATGGGTAACAATGCCAGCCTTGCCAGTTATGTTCACGTTCCACAAAACAAGTATAATGAATAGGAGTTAATCACCTTCTATTTATATGCAAACTGGTGACCATATTTGCCAGAATACAACAATGGCTACTTTTCAAAAGTGCTTCAATAGCTAAGCATTCTGGGGGGCTGTGAAAGGTGCTCGATAAAAGTGAGTTATTTCTCATCTTTTCAACTAAATGACCAAAAGGTCTGGTGACACTCAATCAAAAGTTACTTAGATGTTTTGCTGAGCTAGAGCCCTCTCCCAGTCATGCTGTAGGAGTATTCTTTGATGTTTTTCTAAACTTTAAAGCAAAAAAAAATCTTGAAGAGGTCCCTCACAAATGTGTATTTGAAATTTCAATGACCTCCCATCACATTTGTTGGAGATCCAGAAAGTCACAGATATAAAAGGGAAGTGGAAACATTTTGCAAGCAATTTTCTATCAATTCCTTGGCATAAATCTGCCAAAAAAAACATAGTTTTGGTGATCATAAAAACCAATGTGACAAGTCTTAGAAACTTTATTTAATGAATCTGCTGGCTTTACTTACAGGAGGGCCTGGCAAACCAGGGGGTCCAATGGGTCCTTGTTCTCCACTGCTGCCCTGTGAAAAGTATTGTATTAAGGTCATCACAGCGACAATATGTGCATTGTAAAGAAGACTCCTAATATTCACTTAGCTGGATAAATCTTGGGAAAAGTGATAGCTGAGTCCGATAAATGAAACTGAAAGAATGCTGCCTGATCTTAGCACTCCATCTGTTTTAGGCCAGTAACAAGGCTTTAACTCTGACCAAAATGTAATTTGTAATTCGTACCTCCCAAAGGCCTTCCACAGCCCTTAGGTGGGTCTTGGAAGCTTCTATTCAAAACAGATGAGATTAAGGTCTTTAAGAGCTTAGAAAGCTGACATCATGACATACCATCCTTTCAATTGTACTGCATGAATAAGTAACAGACAATATCGCTTGGTTAGTCACACTTCAAGTTGCCACTGACCATTTCTGCAGGATTTGGAATCTGTTTTCTTAAATAAGGATTCTATGCTCAGTCTCTTTATCACCCTTCAGTGGAGCTATGTCTCAGTTTAAGGTTCCCTTCCCCTTTATGTTCAATCTTGTGCATTTTCAGCCTTCAGAACTGTTGATGATGGCTTCAGATATCGTTTGAGGCTTTCTAAAACCTTGCTACAATGTAGACTCTTTACCACAAGGGAACCTTTTGAATACTTTTTTTTTAATCAAAGTTATTTTGCAGGGAAACTTCTAATTCACCTCGTGAGTCCTTTCTAAACCAGAAACAATTTGCTCTTGGAACAATCACAAATTATTACAGTTAGCTTAAACCAGAGAATTGAGAGTTATTTACAGTTGGCCACACTAATCAGTGAGTTATAGTATTTAAGGACAGATTGAACACTAACAAAGACAGAAAATTGCCCTTGGAAAGAAGTGAGCTGCGTGCAGAGTCAACATAATTTCACTGAGGGGCAACTGACACAGTGGAGTTACACATCTTCCAGAACACAGTGAGTCACTCACTGTAATTAATCATCCTTTGTTATAGTACCAATTACTGGATATCTGCATCATTAATTACAGCATGTCCAATTACCTTAGAATTTTCGATATACGGTCAGAATTGGAGATAGATTTGGTCCATCAGGTTTGTGTCACTAAACTTTGCTGTCCTTTGCCACGCTAATATATCATGTATTTATCTAACTCCTGTTAACTTTAACAATGCTATCCTTGGGTCTGAGACAGAAGGATTTGGGCTCAAAGCACATTTGCATTGACTTCAGTACACAATTTAGCCAATGAGTGCTGTATTGTTAAATGTACCTTATTTCAAATAAGATACAAAGTGTGATTGTCCAGGGTAGCAGCAGTCCTGTCAATGGGCGGGGATGTGTGAGGTAAATTTTCAGGCAGCAACGTCCAGATTTTGTAGCAATAATCTGCTGTTGGAGCTCCCAATCCTTTAAGCGACCTTCAAATCCTCCTGGACAATGTCTTCCCCCTCTCGGAAGAAGATAAGTTGGTTACCTAGTCAGGTGGTCCTCGAGATGCTGGGCATTAGTGGCAGGGGAGGGGTTAGTTGAGATGGTTGGTTAGTGAAGGGAAGTTGGGATGTTTCCATGGGAATAGCCCATGGTTCTGAAAGGAGGTGGAGCCTTCTGAGGAGCACATACCCCTCAGAATGACTCCCCATTTAAGTCAGCAGAGAGTTCACTTGGCTTTACTTGGGTTTTCTCCTCATGTGATGGTGGATGCACCTACTCACTCTTCACCACCATGGATAAATACCAGTGTGGGCAAGAGAAAAGCCCTAAAGTGGCCCTTAATCAGTTACTTAAAGGCCTCAATTGGCTTCTTGGAAGGAAGCCTGTTCTCTCTCTTCCTCATTGCTGACAGAATTTCAGTGTCAGGACGTTTATGGACAATAGGTCTCAGCTTCCCTCACCTATTTCTGCCAGCCCATTCCTTAGGGCACATCAAATTCTGCATATCTGTCTATTTAGGTGGAAGTGAAAGACATCATAGTACAATGTGAAGATTAGAAGAAAAAAAGACAACATTTCTCTCTTAACTAACACATCAAAGATAATTATCACTTATCACACTGTTGTTTGTGGAATCTTGTGTGTGAATTGAATTGGGGGTCTTGTTGGTCTACATAATAGCAGTGACTAAACTTCAAAACTGTTTCATTGGCTGTAAAGCCCAATGTCGAAGAATGCGATGCATGAAAAGCATAGCCGGTCAGGAGGAGAATCGGTATTTCCTGATGAAGACCTTATGCTCGAAACATCGATTCTCCTGCTCCTCGGATGCTACCTGACCTGCTGTGTGTTTCCAGCACCACACTCTTCAACTCTGATCTCCAGCATCTGCAGTCCTCACTTTCTATGTGTAAAACCCAAAGTCTGTTTGGAGAGGATAATAGGTAATATATAAATGCAACATATCTTGTTGCAGCAGATTCAATGCTTTACCAGCCCTTTGCATTAAAACATTTATTTTAACTGAGTTCATGTTGTTAAACTGAGAATGAGATGATTATGATGTTCACTACGAAATAGGTACACATATCTGGGAACCCAGACACTAATCAAATATCTTTTGGAGATGTTTTGCATGTTCAGTTGGAATATTAAAAAACCCAATAGCTTTCCACAATTTAGAATTACTAAGAAACTAGCTTCGTTGAACTTGGATCATTTTCATAGCAATAAATTAAAGACCAATTTAATCGCTTATAATATCAATTTGAATTCTCATTGTCATTAAGAGTATGCTAACTAAAGCAACCATGGACTGACCTTTGTTACATTTAACTTAAAGGTATCAATGAAATTATTACTAGGTCCAGTGTCATCATGGAACAATGACAGAATGAAAAGAAGTTAAGTGGATGAATAAAATAACATTGTGTTCAAAACTGTAATAATGGATCTATGAGATTCTTCAAATTTATTTATTTTGAATTGGATTGATAAAATGTTCCATCTTGATCCTTTGGTTTCCTAGATTGTGAATTGATGATTCTTGGGATTATAAAACAATCAGAGTTTACACAAGTAATGCAATCACTCAGTCTGCATGCCACCATCTAAAAAGGATTGAATTTCTTGGTTTTGACATAAATATTTATGATGGATAACAATATGATAAATGCAAATGCTTTAGACTAAAGCTGGCTCATTTGAGAGTTAAAATAATACTTAAAGCAAGACTAATAGTATCACGTACTGGTTAATTTTTGTATCTCATTCCTGAAACTGAGAACTCATGCTACAGGAGCTGTTCATGTTCCAGAGCATTTAGAAGGTGCTGGAAGAGCATTGTATTTTGTAGTCATCACAGGCAAGCCTGAGCCTGTTCACTTTTATGTGAGCTATCCAGCTTGGACGAGTGAATAGCATCTTACTTTGCCTGCTTCCTCTCCCTTAGTAAAAGCACTTCTTAAACCAAGTGCCCTTCCTCAGCAGATCTCAGACAAGGCACTAGCTAACCGTGAGATCTGATCTTGTAGCTCAGTTCCAACTATGCATTTAACAACTTGAGTCATGCAGGACTATGGCTTCATTTACTTTCAATGGAACACATAATTCAGTTTTTCAAGCATTACTTATTGTTGTGCAAGATTAATGACAGCCTAACATCACTTTTGCGCAATTTGAACAAAAGCAAAAACCATTAGAGGTAATGCCAGTGCTACATTACTTACAGGAAGGCCTTGGTGTCCTTGTGGTCCCCTTTGTCCTGGGGTTCCTGGATCACCCTTAAGAATAAAAACACCAAGATATACAGGACATCAGAAAACACTTTATAACCTTATCAGTTGCATTGTTGATAAATATTGAAATTAATAATGGTTGTTTTGAGAAGTGCTATTGAAAAAGCCTTGCCAACTGTCTGCAATGTATCCTTTGAATTGTGGCTGCAGTGGGTACTGTGGGCCAATTTTATTAAGGCATTGCTTAATTTCATAAATTTTATCAAGGATTCAACCAGGAAAATAGGAGCATGTTCTCCATCAGACCTGGTAATTTGAGAGTCTCCAATGCATTCCCAAATTGTGCCTGAAGTTGTTGGAGTGAATGGGTGAGCAGTTTGTTTCAAACTTACTTTAGTTGGACTGGGGTATACAAGGTTAAAAATTACAAAGTCGGACTGCCTGTTAGACTATAACCTGGTGTTGTGTGATTTTTTTACTTTAGTACTATGTGACTGGTCCAGTTGACTCCCACAATTTTGAAATGTAATTAGATTAGATTAGATTAGATTAGATTACTTTACAGTGTGGAAACAGGCCCTTCGGCCCAACAAGTCCACACCGACCCGCCGAAGCGCAACCCACCCATACCCCTACATTTACCCCTTATCTAACACTACGGACAATTTAGCATGGCCAATTCACCTGACCCTGCACATCTTTGGACTGTGGGAGGAAACCGGAGCACCCGGAGGAAACCCACGCAGACACGGGGAGAATGTGCAAACTCCACACAGTCAGTCGCCTGAGGCGGGAATTGAACCCGGGTCTCTGGCGCTGTGAGGCAGCAGTGCTAACCACTGTGCCACCGTGCCACCCACGATCACCTAAAGGATTTTAAAACCCAAAGTTGGTGTCACCCAAACTAGCACTTGACTTTATTCACCTTTTTCCTTTTGACCTGTATCGTGAATTAAGTGTTTTGGCTTTTAACCTACTTTTATTTACATTAAATATAAATGAACTGATAAGAGTTGAACACTGTTGTAAACCACAGTGTGACAGCAAATATATGATGGTGTTCACAATGTGATCTATAACACTAGCTACAATACATGCAATCATATCAGATTACAATCCATGCTTCAGTACAAATTCAGAACACCCAAATGAAATGTGAAATGCAGCTCAGATGTCAGAACAAAGTTTGCATTGATGTTTTGATTTCATCATACTGAATGGCATGACTTGAGGATTCATAATGGCCCTGGAGACCAGTGAAGAGGGACCCTCCCCACCAATAGGCCTGCAAAGAAACCAACTGGGTTGACTACTGAAATTGCCCTATCCTGCCACTACTTTAATTCCATTTGTTGCCTTTTTAAAAGTATCAGCTAGCAGGCAGGTCAGTCTATCTTTGGTAAATTTCAGTGGGGGCAGGGGATGGTACGGAGGTGACAGATATATCTAAGATGCTGAACTGTCCTTTAACCCAACTGCAGGGGAACATTAAACTAAAGCCTTTGGATTGGAAGTGCAGAAAATTGTCTGAATAAAGTGGTGCAAAACTTTAAAAGGTCAATCACATTATAGCTCTGTGCACATCCAAATGTTTGTGTGAAAGACAAACGCAATGATAGAAGCTATACTCACAGGTTCTCCTGGGATTCCAGGAGGTCCCATTTCTCCCATCATACCTAAATCACCCTGCAACAGGAGCAATGCACATTATACACATGATGGAGAGTTTTACAATACACAGGGAAAATATATGAAGAACACGAACAGTACCCGGGAGAGTAAGCTATGAGGAGAGAAAAAATGAAATAGAAGGGAAGACAACACAACATGAAGAAAATAGAACAGAAACCAAATGAAGGAGAAGGGAAATTAAATGAAGACGAAAGCTAATTAAATGGAAAAGGGGCAAGATTTATAACTAACAGAACTTTGTGAACTAAATGTAAAACAGAAAAGTAAACAAAAACAAAGGGAAAACTACACAAGGGAGAAAACGTTAAATAAGGTAGAAAGGTAGAAGCAGATGAAAGCCAGGAAATCAGCAGAAGAAAATGAAATAGGTGTTGGGGCGGGGGGTGGCGAAAGAATGAGCAAATTAAGAAACAAAGCTCGTAGCATCAAGGAAAGAACGAAAAGAAATTTTGAAGAAATTAGGGAGTGATACAAACTGAAAGAGAAATACATGTAAAGTGAAGCAAGAGGGAAGAGAGTTACTTTGATCTGTTTCTGCACAAGTCTCGCTTTGACCTCCTAGTTCAGTCACCTATCACCTCAGGATCAAAACGTGTGTTACTAGAAAAGCACAGCAGGTCAGGCAGTATCCAAGGAGCAGGAGAATCGATGTTTTGGGCATAAGTCCTTCATTGGGCTTCTTGCTCATCTTTCTGCAGCCCATTGATTTTTTATATTAACTTCACTACTTTATGACTGAATATGCATTTTGCATGCTTATTTCCTCCAACTATGCCTTTTTATTTTAAAGTGTCTGTTTCTAACTAAGTATCCTTTTCTAATACTGTCTTTATTACACTTAGAATAGAGATCATTGAACAGTACGGCACAGGAACAGGCCCTTCCGCCCACCAAGTCTGTGCCAATCATAATACCATTCTAAACCACTCCCATCTTTTATTTGTTCACGGGTTGAGGGTCTCACTGGCTAGACCAGCATTTATTGCACATCACTAATTGCCCAGAGGGTAGTTGAGAGTCAACCACATTGCTGTGGGTCTGTCTGTGCATGGTCTATATCCCTCTGGAACAATTACAGCATTTAAAAGGCATCAGGTTGGGTATATGAATAGGAAGGGTTGAGAGGGATATAGGCCAAATAGTGGAAATAGGACTAGATTAATTTAGGTCAACGTGGATGGGTTTGACCAAAGGATTTATTTCCATGCTGTACATCTCTATGACTCTATGACTCACGAAACGACACGACCAGCTATTCTTAGTAGCCACACACGCAGATGACAAGCAACATGAATTCGACTGGGACAACACTACCATTATAGGGCAAGCCAAACAGAGAACAGCCAGGGAATTCCTAGAGGCATGGCACTTATCCACAGACTCTATCAACAAACCCATCGACCTGGACCCAATATACCGGCCACTACAGCGGACAGCTGGAACTGATAACCGGAAGCGGCAGAGACAGGCCACTATAAATGCCGGAGGAAACATCACAGAAGCGCTTCACAGGAGGCTCCCAAGCACTGAGGATGTCACCTAGACAGGGGACGAAACGTTTGCAAGACAAATTCCCAGCTCGGCGAACAGAACCACAACAATGAGCACCCGAGCTACAAATCTTCTCCCAAACTCTATGACTCTATGTTTGACCTCTCACTTTACTCTGCCATCATCCACGTCTTCATTACAACCTCCCAGTCTGTATCAATACCATTCTGATCATTGTCTGTCCAAACATTGCTCTCGGAATCTGGAAGTATGCTGTCTTTTTCACTGATCATCCCACAATCAAGCGATACATTGAAATTCAACTTAACACAAGGTATTGCATTCTGAATTCATTGTTTCTAATTAATACAGGAAGTCTGAACTTAATTAAAATAAACACAGGAAAAGTTGGATACATGCAGCAGCTCATGTGATTTTTTTTGAATGGAAAAGGTGAACTAATGACCTGGGAAAACATACCTCACCAAATACTCATCAATAGATTTTCGACTCACAAACAAAGCCTTAACTTGTGTCTTTTTTTTAACATGGTGTACCTGCTCTGTAGATCTAGGAACTTTATTCAATTGTTTTATCTTATTATAGCCAGAGCCTCAAAGCTCTGTTCCAAAAACATTACATATTGCAGAGTTTAGAAATCTAGAATGATAAAAAGAAACGTTGAAAGGCAGGTCAGGCAGAATCTATGGAGACAGGAAAATATAATTAATATTTCAGATCGATAACATCTTGTTGCATAACAGAAAATGTTCATGTCCCTTCCTCTACTGATGCTGTCTGACCTATGGGTAATTTCTGGATGTTATGTGTTTAAAAACAGAACACATCCATGAGAGTTTGGCATCTAGCAACCTTTAACTGTATTTTTCATATATTTGAAATGTAAAAACCAACCTTTTGTCCAATGTGTCCTTTCTGTCCTGGAGAGCCATGTAATCCCTTAAAAAATTAAATGATTACTTTTTCACAGGTTTAATTACTGGCCATTGCTGGTTCATTTAATGATCAAATTAGCACTGTGAACAGTTATTAACCTGCCAAGGTTAATGACTGATTTTACGAAAAAATTTATTGCGGCATATATTTTTACAGGGAATAGAAGCATGCAGAAAATGGCATTTGAATTTCCTGCAAACAAGGTGACTTGAAAGAATAGAAAGTTCATCAGGAATAGATAGTAATGTGCATTTGAGGTTGCAATTAGATCAGGCTGAATTTTCTACTGCTGATATGCATGCTTAAAAAAACACTTGAAATCACTGTGTCCATGAATGCATTGCATGTGTTCACAACTGTCGTCACTGATTGTAATTATACTTCTTTTTTCAAATTTTTATGAAGAGCAACTTACACTTGATTATGTCTCTCAGAATGCTTCAATAAACTATTTTGGAAATGTTGCTATCAATTTTTGAGTTAAAAGCTAAGTTATACACTGCAAAATATCACAAACAGCAATAGCGAGTGGTTAATGATCACTTATGGGGAAAGATATTGCTTAAAATATTCACTTGGAGAACCATCTCTTACTCTTCAACATATTTTAATGCCCTCCTGAATCATGGAAGTAGGAAATTATACACCAGCTTAACAAATCATCATAATAAGAATAACTTCAGAACTGCACTTGACTAATAACATAGATTTTTGCTTAGAGTCCATGCTGGGATTTAAACCCATGACTTCCTGACTCAGGTGAGACCATTCAAACAGTCTGGCAATTAGAAATCAATACAAGTAAAAGAAACAAATTATTCATACAAGTGATTCTATTGTTACGGAGCAAATACTCACAGGTAGACCAGAAGGCCCAGTTTCTCCCATTCGACCTGGTATTCCAGCATCTCCCTGTAATGAAAATGTAAATGTAAAAATGTATTTGCGGAGAATAAAAATAATGAGCGTTACTCCAACAGGTTTGACCCATTTGTCATTGCTCTAAATGTTATCTGTCTAGGACAAAGGAGCAGTGGGTATGGGCTGTATAATTCCAGAGCTGAAAATGTGTTGCTGGAAAAACGCATCAGGTCAGGCAGCATCCAAGGAACAGGAGACTCGACGTTTCGGGCATGAGCCCTTCTTCCTTCATGCCCGAAACGTCGATTCTCCTGTTCCTTTGATGCTGCTTGATCTGCTGCGCTTTTCTAGCAACACATTTTCAGCTCTGATCTCCGGCAATCTGCAGTCCTCACTTTCTCCTGTATAATTCCAGAAACATTTTGAGAGGATAGCACAGTCAGCTTGCCTCCCCTCCACCCATCAACTGCTTCAGTATTTACTGTGGAAAAGGACATGGAAGATATAGAATGTAGGGAAATAGATAGTGACACCTTGCAAAATGTCCATATTACATATGAGGAAGTGCTGGATATCTTGAAACACATAAATGTGGATAAATCCCCAGGAACTGATCAGGTATACCCATAGACCTCTGTGGTAAGCTAGAGAAATGATTGCTGGGCCTCTTACTGAGATATTTGTATCATCAATAGTCACAGGTGAGGTGCCGGAAGACTGGAGGTTGGCTAACGTGATGCCACTCTTAAAGAAGGGTGGTAAGGACTAGCCAGGGAGCTATAGACCAGTGAGCCTGACGTCAGTGGTGGGCAAGTGTTGGAGGGAATCTGAGGGACAGGATATATATGTATTTGGAAAGGCAAGGACTTATTAGGGATAATCAACATGGCTTTATGTGTTGGGAAATCATGTCTCACAAGCTTGATTGAGTTTTTTGAAGAAGTAATAAAGAGGATTGATGAGGGCAGTGCAGTAGATGTGATCCATACGGACTTCAGTAAGGTGTTCGACAAGGTTCCCCATGGGAGACTGGTGAGCAAGGTTGGAATACAGGGAGAACTCACCATTTGGATACAGAACTAGCTCAAAGGTAGAAGACAAAGGGTTGTTTTTCAGACTGGACGCCTGTGACCAGTGGAGTGCCACAAGGATCGGTGCTGGGTCCTCTACTTTTCATCATTTATATAAATGATTTAGATGTGAGCATAAGAGGTACAGTTAGTAAGTTTGCTGATGACACCAAAATTGGAGGTGTACTGGACAGCAAAGAAGGTTACCTCAGATTACCACAGGATCTTGAGCAGATGGGCCAATGGACTGAGGAGTGGTAGATGGAGTTTAATTCAGATAAATGTGAGGTGCTGCATTTTTGGAAAGCAAATCTTAGCAGGACTTTTTGACTTAATGGTAAGGTCCTACGGAATGTTGCTGAACAAAGAAACCTTGGAGTGCAGGTTTATAGTTCCATGAAAGTGGAGTCACAGGTAGATAGGATAGTGAAGAAGGTGTTTGGTATACTTTCCTTTATTGGTCAGAGTATTGAGTACAGGAGTTGGGAGGTCATGTTGAGGCTGTACAGGATATTGGTTAGGTCACTGTTGGAATATTGCGTGCAATTCTGGTCTCCTTCCTATCGGAAAGATGTTGTGAAACTTGAAAGGGTTCAGAAAAGATTTACAACGATGTTGCCAGAGTTGGAGGATTTGAGCTACAGGGAGAGGCTGAGCAGGCTGGGGCTGTTTTCCCTGGAGCGTCNNNCCTAAGGGGCAACTTTTTCACTCAGAGGGTGGTACATGTATGGAATAAGCTGCCAGAGGAAGCGGTGGAGGCTAGGACAACTGCAACAGTTAAAAGGCATCTGGATTGGTATATGAATATGAAGGTCTTGGAGGGATATGGGCCAGGTGCAGGCAGGTGGGACTAGATTGGGTTGGGATATCTGGTTGGCATGGATGAGTTGGACCAAAGGGTCTGTTTCTGTGCTGTACATCTCTATGACTCTATGATTCTATAACTCTGCCACATAACGTCTGACATTTCCTCAACAGTATTTAAAAAGGAATGCACTTCTTACCCAGTTGCATTCCCTGCTGTCATATCCTAAAACTGAAACTACTTTTAAACTGATACAAACCGTTGGGCACCTAGCTCCAATTAATACCTGCCCCGATCGAAAATCCAAGTGTTCGGAACACTTTCTCCAGAGTCAGGTTTGCAGAGACAGGCATTTTCCTATCATTTTATTTGCGACTTAGAAGTGGAAATTCAGGCCACAAAGGGTGAATACTTGCTTCACTGATAACAGCAAAATTCATGTTATTAACAATTTAACAAGTGTATTTAGCATCAATAATACTCTTACTGTTACCTTTTGACCTTCTGGTCCAGGATTCCCATCCCGTCCAGGATGCCCAGCTGTACCCTAAAATAGAAATGACAAATTTTACACCTGGATATTTTTTCCCACCTCCCTCTTGAAGTCAGTATGCCTTCACAATCTGCCCTTCCACAGATATTTGTTTCAGTGCCCATTATTCAAGTGAGAACCACGACATGAAAACTATGTAATTTGTCAGAGCATCAGAGACTAATCCTGTTCTAATGTGCACATACATGCAATCTTGCAAATCACTGGATAATGGACCAGCAAAAACAACCTGTAAAATCTTCACCTCTGTTGCCAGTTTTCATTGCAATCACGAAAGGACAGGCCAAGCTGAGTTCAGATCAAACCTTAACCTTTCCTGTCCAGCTATTGTAAGGGCAAACTCACTGATCCAGCATGAAAACACTGAGCTTTTGCTTTGTTTTGAATTAATACGCCATGTACACCCAAGTAAAAGTTTAGTTTCTAAGACTAAATTTTAGTCAGAGAGTAATGCACAACTAACAACTTTACGAGTGATAGCCTCATGGGATTATCATTAAACTATTAATCCGGAGCCCTGGTAATGTTATATGAACCTGAGTTTGAATCTCACCGCGTCAGATGGTACAGTCTGGATTCAGTTTTTTTTTAAATTTGGAATCTAATGATGACAATGATCATTGATGTTTGTTGAAAAAATGCATCTGTTTCACTAATATCCTTTTGAGAAGATGGCCGCCATTATGGTCTGGCCTACATGTGACTCCAGACCCACAGCAAATTGACTGGGCAATTAGGTATGGGAATAAATGCTGGCCTGGCCAGCACTGCCTTCATTTCATAAATTTAAAATAATTTCAAACCTCTTCCACCACCTCCCTTTGAAGCTGCTATGTCAGAGGCTGTTCCCACCATTTCCATCTCCAAAGATAGCACAAAAGACCTTTCTCTTCAGCCATAACATTGTATTCTTTACTCTTTTCTATTAATGTAATGCACTTTATATGGTATGATCTGTCTGTACTGCAGAATTTCTCTGTAATTAAGTATATGACAATAATAAATCAAATTAAATCAGGTTCTGTAAGTAATTTACTGAATTTGTATTTATACATAATAATGAAAACAGACCTTAATTTCTGTACACTGAATGAGCTAAATGTCATCAAATTTCATCAAAAACAAAACCTATTTATACAATTACACCATTTTAGTCATTTTTCTCCACAGTTGAGAAACAGTATTATTTAGCAGCAGAATATGTACTGAATGAGTTTTTTTTAATCCATAAAACCCACTTTGCTCTTTTTCTTCAGAACCAAGTAACTCAACAGAATCTATGTTTTGAATGAAGTTAAAAATCACACAACACCAGGTTATAGTCCAACAGGTTTAATTGGAAGCACACTAGCTTTCGGAGCATCACCTGATGAAGGAGTGACGCTCCGAAAGCTAATGTGCTTCCAATTAAACCTGTTGGACTATAACCTGGTGTTGTGTGATTTTTAACTTTGTACACCCCAGTCCAACACCGGCATCTCCAAATCATGTGTTTTGAATGGCATCATCACATGGATTATCAACTATAACATTAAGTTCATCAGCATTCGTATCATCATCAACAATATCATTCCATCAAGTAACATTTTGCCCAATCAACTGGATTGGCTGTTGAAAGTTCCTTGAATAATTTTGTTAAATCTCCATTTTGGCTTTATCCTAAGCTTCTACAATCTAGTCAAACAGAATTACTGATGCAAAGCTAGCGTGCTGCCTCTCTTTGAATGTTTTCTCTCCTCCAATCATCCAGTCATTCCACTTTCATTTTTGTCCTTGATGGCCTTACTTGGAGGGATAGTGAGTGATTGAACAAGGCTGGCTAGACCACTATGAATCACTGCAGTATCAATTCTATGGCATCTAATTGCAACAGTGTCATCGACAATATGGGATCTGAATGTGTCACCGATATGAAGAGGTTTTCTTCAATCCTGATTGCAAAAAACAATCTTTCCTCAGCTACGTTTTCAAGACATTTTTATCTCTCAATTGTTTATTGCGAATATGGATAAATTCCTGGAGGTTGCTTTTTTGGGAGGGTTTTTCTTTTGAACAACGCAGCTGATGAAGATTTTGTCCTGTTAGATATATGAAATATCACCGTGCTGAATGTATTCTTTACGGCCACTTTTGATCACCAATGCTGTTTTCTCTCTAACTTTACTCACCATTTAGCTAACTTGCATGTCAAAGTTCACATTCCCAATACATGCTCATCTGCATCCAGTTTTTTGTTGTTGTGTTATTATAATGCTGAAATGTGATAAGCTCTGCTGGAAAACACTGAGAGAACGGATCTTTCATACAGTAAAAAACTACTTCTCTTCATGAGTTTGTTACACTATCCAGAATTGGCTTTCAAAAACACAATGCTTAATTCTCTTGTTTGTTTCAGTGCAAAGATTTCAATAATTCTCAAGTTCACTCTGGTGATTTTCAATGTTTTTTTTGTTTGCAACTTGGTCTTCCAATTGTCATAGACTTGGCTTTCCTTGATGTGTGCATTGATTTTTTTTTTGGCATATGCCTGTACTGTGTAGCAAGCTTTCTCCAATCTTTAAAGATGTATTTCATAACGTCTTGAATTCTCGAGGTGCTGATCAATTATCTGTCTGGTTTTCAATCACAATGCCTTTCAGTTGGAACTGAGCTGAGTATCTATTGTTCATTCTTGGGACCTTGGGACCAGAGGGCAGGTTTGACAAGAACACAGCAGGTTTCAGTGAAGTGGTACCCTTCCCATCACTCTTTGGCATGCACAGATACAACAAATTGAGCAGTTACCTTTGGCAGTGTGCAAACATTTCACAGGCGATCGATCATTACTTGAGCATACACGGTACGTATCTAATCCTATTTTACATCATTATCTTGCCATCTATATATTCCTTTGTGTTGCATATCTTGTTGGGAGGAACTATCTAATGCTTGGAGACCTCTGTTGTGCTATTTGTCAGAATTTCAGCCAGTTGCCATTGATTTTCTCTTTCAGTCTCCTGGTTTCTCACAGAACCATAGAATCCTCCAGTGAGGAAACAGACCATTTGGCCCAACAAATCCACACCAACCCTCCGAAGAGTATCCCACCCCAACCCTTATCCTAATACTCTACATTTCCAGTAACTAATGTACCTAACCTACATATCCCTGAACACTATGGGCAATTTAGCATGGCCGATTCAACCAACCTGTACATTTTTGGACTGTGGGAGGAGACTGGAGCACCTGGAGGAAACCCATGCAGGGAGAATGTGCAAACTCCACACAGACAGTCACCTGAGGGATAACAGTATGCCATTTTGGGCGGCACGGTGGCACAGTGGTTAGCACCGCTGCCTCACAGCGCCAGGGACCCGGGTTTGATTCCCACCTTGGGCAACTGTCTGTGTGGAGTTTGCACGTTCTCCCCGTGTCTGCGTGGGTTTCTTCCGGGTGCTCCGGTTTCCTCCCACAGTCCAAAGATGTGCAGGTTAGGTGAATTGGCCATGCCAAATTGTCCGTAGTGTTAGGTAAGGGGTAAATGTAGGGGTATGGGTGGGTTGCGCTTCAGTGGGTCGGTGTGGACTTGTTGGGCTGAAGGGCCTGTTTCCACACTGTAATGTAATCTAATCTAATCTAATCCAAATTAACAAACAGAGCACGTTATTCAGCACGGTGGCTCAGTGATTAGCACTGCTGCCTCACAGCATCTGGGTACCAGGTTCGATTCCAGCATCGGACAACTGTCTGTGTGGAGTTTGCACATTCTCCCCGTGTCTGCATGGTTTCCTCTGGGTGCTCTGGTTTCCTCCCACAGTCCAAAGATATGCAGGTCAGGTGAATTGGCTGTGCTAAATTGCCCATGGTGTTAGGTACATCAGTCAGAGGGAAATGGGTTTGTGTGGGTTACTCTTTGGAGGGTCAGTGTGGATTTGTTAGACTGATGGGCTTGTTTCCACACTGTAGGGAATCCATTCTTAAAAAAAAAATTGGCAGTAACTATTCCTACTGCTCCCTGAAGTAGCTTATATGATGTAACCATGGCCTTTGGGACATTAATACTTTGGGACCTACTATCATCTCACATTTCCCTTTTCTGATTTTAAACAAGCACATTGCCAGGTGGCTCAGGTGGTATTCAATTCAGAGCAATGGAGTGAATGAGGCAATAATATTTCATTCATAAATTAACAGAGGGATTAAAAACCTAGAGCTTCACGGCAAGCTGCGAAATTTCAACTAATAAGTTTATTCATCTGTGGACTTGCACCTGAATAAAAAAAATGATTCACAGATGTCCTTCAAGGAAGACAACAGTCTAAGTGATCCATCTGTCCTACATCACATGTTGAACTTGTCCAGTTCTACTGATAAGGTCCAGCAAGTCAATTCTTAAAAAATGCAACTGAATAATAAACTTGCCAATGTTACCCATGACCTGAAAACTAATTTGAAGAAGTGAAAACTGCACTCTACCTTATGACAGATGATCACCTTGACAAGGTGGAGAGATCCCCCTGATGGGATCATTGTGACCTCCTTGCTCCTGGTAGGACCATCCATGATGATGAGTTAATGGCTGGTGAACATCAAGTGCAGGCCAAAAAATCCTCAACAGCAGAACAGAAGGAAGACTGTGTGTGTATTTCACCAGCTGTGCAGGAATACTGCACATTACTGAAATCTGATAGCCAGTCCAACAAGACCATATGGACAATGGTGGCTCCCCAAGGTCACATTAAACAAAGTCAGATGCAGACTTCTAATCAACAGCTACCATGGTGATGGAAAATTAGCACTAGGGTCATCCTGTGTAACTGACAGTCCTTTGTTAAGAATCTACATACAGGAAAGAGATACATGAAGGTCATGCACACCTTTGAGACAAAGGCATCTATTGGCAGTAACATCTGTGACTGGGAAGGATACTCTCTTCTCATCCCAAACGGGCAGGGGTCCAGAAAAGATACCCTCAAATGAAACTGTTCCTTTTTTTCTTCAAGCTGGGGGACCACACTCTGTAGAATCACCAACTGTGTGGTCAAAGAAGGAAAACTTGGAAACTTACAACACTCACAGATAATTGCCAACGTGACTCTTCAGGAAGAAGAAGTGCAAGTATATCACATGATACATCAAGGCTCCTCATATTGCTGCTGTCAATGAGATCCACCATCTTAGGGACTGGGTTTAAAGGAAAAAAGCAGGAGAATATATCTTTTACTGGAAAGGCATGACTGACAGTAAACTTTGAATCTGTTGGATTTTCCTTGCCATCCATAAAAGGATGCACCGACAGAGCATCCCAACCTTAGAAATGAAAGACTCATGATGCATCACCCCCAGCCCTGCCATAAATATTACGGCAGCTCTAATATCCCAACTCTTGACTCAGAAAATGTCCAAGTGAAACTTCTATTCTAACCCTGATGAAGTCCTCCTTAAAAACCTAACAGAAGAAAGGATCATCTTTCTAGAAGACGTTAATGATAGGGTTGGTTGTGACTTGGGTGTCTGCATCAGAAACATTTGGAAGAAATGTGTTGGCTAAAATCAACAAATATAGTGTCCTCTTCCTGACGAATTCTGCTTGGCATGGTCTCATTATAACAACATCCTCTTTTAAAAACGTGGTAAATATGAAACCACGTGGAGTTATCCCAAATCAAAACATTGGCACCTCCTGCATTGTCACTAATTTGAATCAAAGATCCTAAGTGATGTCAGTATTCCAATCCATGTGGGGAATGATGCTTGTTATATAGATCATGGAACTGTTTGCTCCGTAACGTATGTTCACCTAGCAATAAGCCAATGCAAAGCTGTTTTATCTGGATGGTCCTCAAGGTGGAGCTAACAGGAAGCAGCTGTTGCAGTAGGTGGTGGTCAGCATGAGGTTTCCTTGCCCACGTTTGACCTGCTGCCATGATACTTGGGACTCTTGGCAATATTGAAGGGTTATGTAACAGCACCACCTGTTCTGGTGGGTCTGTCCTGAAACATACTCAAGCACCATGATATAGTGAGTATGATCAAGTCATTGCTTGTCTAATATGTTGGACAGCTCTTCCACTTTTGGCAAAAGCTCCCAGAGGTCAGATTTTACATTCTTCAACATAGCAAAAGCATTTGCCACAGTAGATAATGAACCTCTGTGGATTGTGCTTCAAATACTATGCAAGAAAACTAGAAACAACCATATGATCTAAATGGTGAGAAATTGCAGATTAATACTCAGAGAGAACAAATAATTAAAAAACTTATAGAAAGTTATCATTCACTGCAAGGGGAATTGAACCCATAAGCAAGGAAGCTATGCTTTAATTTTACAGGACATTGGTAAGAAAGCATGTTGAGTAGTCTGCACAGGATTGAGCTCTTTTATTTAAGGGAAGTTGTGAATGTTTTATTAGCAGTTCAGGGAATATTTCCTAGACTAGTACCTGAATGGAGTGGGTTGTCTTATAAAGAAAGGTTGGGCAGGTCAGCTTTGTATCAGCTGGAGTTTGAAAAGTAACAGGCAACTTGATTGAAACATATAAGATCCTGACAGGTCTTTCCCAGGTACATGGGGAAAAATGTTTCCTCTTGTAGGAGAATCTAGAACTAGCTGTTACTCAGGAAATTCTGCATGTCCATAAGAACCTTTCTTGACTTTTACAGATGCACCATAGAAAGCATACTGTCCGGGTACATAACGGCCTGCTCTGCCCGGGACTGTAGGAAACTACACAAGATTCTGTACACAGCCCAGCCCATCATGGATGCCAATCTTACATCCATGGACTCTATTTTCACTTGGCGTTGCCGCAGAAGGCTGCCAACATCATCAAAGACCCCCTACCCCAGTAATGCTCTCCTACAACCTCTTCCATCAGGCAGAAGATACATGCACCAGCAGGTTGAAGAACAGCTGCGTTATTAGACTGATGAATGGACTCTATAACTTTAAATAATGTTGATCTTGTTAATGTTGATCTTGCTTCACACACCTCCTGTGCAGTGTAACCTGTATACCTCACTCTGTGCAAGCACCCTATAATCTGTATGTCTTTGCTTACTATGATCTGCCTGTATTGCTCGTAAAACAAAGCTTTTCACTGTACTTAGGTGCAAGTGATAAAAAATCAAATCAATTCAAATCAGGAGATATGTCCCTCATTAAATCCAGGTGAAAATGTCCAGCTTTTCAGGTCCCACATGTTTTTTTTCTGAGGAGACTGCTGCTCATTCCAAGTTCTTTTTTTACCTTGTTTAAAACAAAATTAAGGCAGTTCTGCCACTTTTAGAACTGACAAGTCCTCCTTTGAGATGTAACGCAGCACTGTACTTTCCATTGGCACACTGTGTTGTGGGACAATCTGCCCAAAATATAGCTAGTGCATCAATCTATCTTCAGTCCTGTGCTAGACAGTAGTCCTGACTGGAGAAAAAGCCATCCACTTGTGACTGTCAGTGCCACCTAGACTAGGAAGGACAAAGGTTTGAGCTATACTGATACACATGAAAGTAATCAGTGTTTGCTAGAAATTTCCACAATTTGTCACAGTGCCTCTGGATCTGGGAAAATTTTGGATTCTTAGATCCAGCTTATAATCACTATCTCTTAATGCTGGTAGTATGGGCAGTGAGCAGGAAGACAAGCATTAGGCTTGCATCAATCGTGTACAGTTTGACAACCCAGTGACACTCAGTGACACAGTTCAGATAAATCATAGTTCCATCAGTTTCCAACCAAGTGGATCTTTATTTCACTAAGAGGTTGCAGCACATTTACAAAAAGAGTAGTAGCAAATAATTAAGAAAACTGTACCTTATTTATGATGGTTTTTACAAGGATGGTGTGATAATATTAAACACTTACACGTTCACCTTTAGCTCCAGGAGTACCATATAGTCCTCGAGGCCCCTCTGGACCCTGGGAAACAAAGAATGATTGTAAAAGAATGGAAGATACAAAAACATCTTTATTACCCTAGATGGACGATAGATTTTTTTTTCACCAGTTTGTCAATCTGTTTGTAAACAATACATCTCATAACTAATGGATGGATTTTAAAAGATCTTGTTACACAGGTATGCTATTGCCCAAGGAAGAACTGATTAGTTTTTGTTGAAGATCCAGATCATGATCCAGGCCATGAAACTTTTAACAACAAATTACTAATCAGAGATAATCAGATTTGGGTTGTTTTTAGAATGTTGTTTATTTTTATGGAATACTGTCAATTTTCTCAGCTGTGCAGTAATTTGTCCAAGGCGATAAAATTTGAGCAGAGTATTCAGAGCAGATTCTTGGGTGTGGATTAGCCTGAAACCTACACAGGGAGATAAAGCCTTTAAGAATGTTCTTTTCACATTTTACGTTAGTAGATAAATATCAACTACGTAAGCAAATGTTGAGACAAAGAACTGCATAATTTTAATCATGTTGAGTTAACATAGCATGTGGAGATACCTATCTATTGAGTGTACTCTTCATTTGTTCTTTGCAATCTGCTTTATTTTGTAATTTTAATCCATTATCTGGGTCAAGGTTATTCTTTTCCACCCATCAGCAGTCAAAAGGAAAGAAAAACTTGCATTTATTTAGCATGCTTCACAATAATGACCAGCTATTTGCTT
This sequence comes from Chiloscyllium plagiosum, assembly GCF_004010195.1. NCBI lineage: Eukaryota > Metazoa > Chordata > Chondrichthyes > Orectolobiformes > Hemiscylliidae > Chiloscyllium > Chiloscyllium plagiosum. The sequence continues at coordinate 24,730,223 of NC_057713.1, forward strand.
TTTATGTTAATTGAAGAATAAATGTTGGTCAGGATAACTTGAGGGATAACTTGCACCATCTTCTTCAAAGTGAATTCCAAAGGATCTTTTACAACCACCCAAATCGGAAAATGGGGTCTTGGTTTAATATCTCAATCAAAAGATGTCACCTTCAAATGTGCATGGTCGGCGGCATGGTGGCACAGTGGTTAGCACTGCTACCTCACAGCGCCAGAGACCCGGGTTCAATTCCTGCCTCAGGCGACTCTCTGTGTGGAGTTTGCACATTCTCCCCGTGTCTGCATGGGTTTTCTCCGGGTGCTCCGGTTTCCTCCCACAATCCAAAAAAGGTGCAGGTTAGGTGAATTGGCCATGCTAAAATTGCCTGTAGTGTTAGGCGAAAGGGTAAATGTAGGAGAATGGGTCTGGGTGGGTTACGCTTCGGCGGGTCAGTGTGGACTTGTTGGGCCGGAGGGCCTGTTTCCACACTGTAAGTAATCTAAATCTAAAAAATCTAATCTAACACACCCTCAACAGTGCACTGGAGTGGGAACCAAATACAGAATCTTATGAATTCAGAAGCAAGCATGCTGCCAACTCAACCACAGCTAACACACACACACAGTAGGAGTTCTCCTTCTAATTCAATCCCGTATTTACAATTAGGCAGCAAATCAAGCAAGGTTGCCATTCTTGCTATCTGGTGATCCTTCTGGAATCTGTATGTTGGATGATAATAGGATTGAAGAGTGTGATGCTGGAAAAGCACAGCCGGTCAGGCAGCATCAGAGGAGCAGGAGAGTCGATGTTTAAAGCACAAGCTCTTCATCAGGAATGTTGATGTTTCGAATATAACCTCTTCATCTTCTGCTCCTCGGATGCTGCCTGACCGGATGTGCTTTTCCAGCACCATACTCTTCAACTCTGATTTCCAACATCTGCAGTCTTCACTCTTCCCTGACAATAGGATTGGACTTGACACTGATGTTCCAACAGCTGTATGGCTTGGCAACACACAGCAGGGAACAAAAGCAAGATTTCCAGGAAAATCCAGCCATTATGTTAAACCAATATCTCCCAGTGTCCCACAGAGTAGAAAATCAGATAAGTGGATGCAGTTTATTTTAAAACAGAGTTTTACTTTTCAGTTCAGTTTGATTGCTACATTTGTCGTCACTCCCCAGGTTTTGATTATTTTCAAGGAAAGCTGACACAACCAATGAATTATTCATATGATCATGGAATATACCATGTTTGGATGTAAGCACTGACAACACAGATCAAAAAAGAGAGAGATGAATAAAAGCTTACTTTTGCACCTTTGATGCCTGGTTCTCCATTTGGACCTCTTGGTCCCTCTGGCCCCTGAAATATCAAAGACTGATTAATATTCTTTTAATCATTTAACACTTTTACTTACTGGTGAGGGCACTGGTAACTGACCTATACTGTTTTCCAAAGTAGCCAAACAGGAAGCTGAAATAACACAGCAAGCCAGGCAGCATCAGGAGGTGAGGAAGTCGACGTTTTGAGTCAAGGTTCTTCATCTGGATTGGGGTGGAGGGAAGGGAGCTCAGAAATAAATAGAGGGAGGGGAATGGGCTGGGGGAAACATTGGTGGGGTAGTGTTAGGTGGATGCAGGTAGGGGGTTGTTTATAGGTCAATGGGAAGGGTGTAGCAGATAGGTGGGAAAAAAGATGGATGGATCATGTCAGGTCAAGGAGGTAGAGAGGAGAGTAAGGGCTGAACATGGGGGATGAGGTTGGGGATGGGAAGAGAGTGAAGCTAGTGAGGTGGGAGGTGGAAATTGAAGGGAAGAGGCAAAAGGGGAGCTGGGAAATGCATGGAAAGGTTATTTGAAATTGGAGAACTCAATGCCAGGCTGAACTGAAGCAGTTCATCAACTTCGCTAACAACTTCGACATTGCCCTCAAATTCACTTGGCCCATCTCGGACACCTCCCTCCCCTTTCTTGCCCTCTCCATTTCCATCTCTGGTGACAGTTTACAGACCATCATTTACCATAAACCCACAGTCTCCCACGGACACCTGGACTACACCTCCTCTCATACTATATCCTGCAAAAACTCCCTCCCATTTTACCAATTCCTCCATTTCTGTCGTGTCTGCTCTGACGAGGAGACATTCAACTTGCAAGCATCCCAGAGGTCCTCTTATTTCCAACAACTTTCATTTCCCCCCAACACCATCATCCAGATAGCCCTCCACTGCACCTCCTCCATTCCCCACTCCACTGCTCTAAACCTCCCCCTCCTCCAAATATAGTGCAGACAGGCACCCTTGTCCTCACTTTCCACTCCATCATCCTCCACATCCAACATATCATCCTCAAACACTTCAACCAACTCCAATTAGGCCCTACCACCCAGAACATCTTCCCCTCCCCACCTGTCTGCCTTCCGCAAATATCATTCCCTTCACCACACTCCTCACCAACCCCTCCAATAACGCTCCCACCACCAACGCCCACCACCACCCAAGCACGTTCCCCAGTAACTGAAAAAGATGCAATACCTACCAATATGCTACCACTCTCACCTCCATCCAGGGCCCCGATGTGATCTTCTCTCCATCGGTGAGACTAAATGTAGACTAGGTGACCGCTTCAATGAGCATTGTCATTGGGCCCTAAACAGCCAACCTGACCTCCCAGTCACTGTCCATTTCAATTCCCCTTCCTACTCCCACTCCAACGTGTCCATCCTCGGCCCCCTCCATTGCTGCAGTGAATCAGAAGAAGTAAAATAGAAGAACAATACCTCATCTTCCGCCTGGGCACCCTACAGCCCGGAAGACTTAACATTGAGTTCTCCAATTTCAAATAACCTAATGGGCGGCACTGGGTAAATGTAGGGGTATGGGTGGTTTGCGCTTCGGCGGGTCGGTGTGGACTTGTTGGGCCGAAGGGCCTGTTTCCACACTGTAAAGTAATCTAATCTGACAACTCATTCCCGGCTTCCTTTCCAGCCCCGCTTCCTTCCTTCCTTCCATTCCACCTCCCACCTCACTAGCTTCACTATCTTCCCATCCACAACCTTATCCCACGCCCAGCCTTACTCTCCTCCCCGCCTCCTTGACCTGACTTTACCTCTCCATCTTCCTTCCCACCTATCTGTTCCACCCTTTCCACTGACCTATCACAATAACCCCTTACCTGCATCCACCTATCGCTATCCCACCTACCTTTCCCCCAGCCCGAGCCTCTTTTTATTTATTTCTGAGCACCATTCCCCCTCTCCAATCCTGATAAAGGATCTCGACCCAAAAGATCAATGTCTCTACTTCCTGATGCTGCCTGACTTGCTGTGGTCTTCCAGCTTCCTGCTGGTCTACTTTGGATTCCAGTATCTGCTGGGTTTTTTTGTCTCTATACTGCTTTCCAAGACTGGCTGCATTTGTAAAAATGTTTCATTCACCAGTATGAAAAACAAATGTTGTTTCTGTTCATTATGCTACTTTTTACATCTCCCCAATTTATGTCCATGGCGGATATGTCTTTGAAGAGCACCTGAGTATTCAGCTTCCTCAGTGAGTGAAGGGAGAGTGAAAAGTCCTTTTCAGATAATCAAACCCACTCACTAAAATGTAATCTGAGATCAGTCATTGATGACTCTTCTTGGCTGTCAACTTGCCACTGGATATGAATGTTTTATTGCAATTTTATTCTATATTAAGACTTGAACCGACTCTAGGCTGACAATCAACTGGAGTATTGTTGTAAGAGCTGGGTGAAAGAAGAAACTGAAATTGATCTCAGTGCCATATGTGTGCCTGTGCCAAGTTAGAATCTGCCTGTTCAAGGGCACATTATCACTGCAGGGGTAAGATCATGAGACCATATGGACAAAAAAAATCAGACATACACCCAAACACTTTGTCGGAAACCAGTGAATTGAGCAAAGGAGCCTTCTTTATAGCCTAGAAACACAGAAGCAGGAGACGGTAATCCAGGCTTCTTGAAACTGTTCTGCTCCTGTTCATTTTGATTATAGTTGATCAACAGTTTAATTTCATATACTCCACGCACTCAGCCATGTCAATAGATGCAAGCTATCTACTGTCTGATTTTGTGATTCAGTTAATGTTTGCACCAAGTTACTGGAAATATATTTGAGAAATCTTGGATGACTCAAGGAGGGTATGAATAATCATGTCGTCATCTGTATTCTCTTGTGGTCTTAGGTTCTTGCCTCTGTACAAGTTATGGAGAGACAAATTGAAATATGGATACATTTAAAACTTACACAAGTCTAAAATAATTCAATACTCACAGTAGGCCCTTGTGGTCCTGGAGGCCCTGGCAGGCCATTAAATCCTGGAACTCCCTAAATTAAACAAAAAACACTTCAATTTTTGACAGATGTACAAGTCCCTTCAAACATTGGAAGTTAACTCTTAGCCCAGACTATTATGGAATGCATGACATCCCTGAGTTAGACAGCATTTCCCTGCTCTATTGCACCAGGTGCTGGGACCTCTACTTTTTGTCATTTACATAAATGATTTGGATGTGAGCATAAGAGGTACAGTTAGTAAATTTGCAGATGACACCAAAATTGGAGGTGTAGTGGACAGCGAAGAGGGTTACCTCAGATTACAACAGGATCTGGATCAGATGGGCCAATGGGCTGAGAAGTGGCAGATGGAGTTTAATTCAGATAAATGCGAGGTGCTGCATTTTGGGAAAGCAAATCTTAGCAGGACTTATACACTTAATGATAAGGTCCTAGG
>NC_057713.1:24735032-24742349 GCF_004010195.1 Chiloscyllium plagiosum
AGGCTGAGGGGTGACCTTTATAGAGATTTACAATTATGAGGGGCATGGAGAGGATAAATAGGCAAAGTCTTTTCCCTGGGGTCGGGGAGTCCAGAACTAGAGGGTATAGGTTTAGGGTGAGAGGGGAAAGATATAAAAGAGACCTAAGGGGCAACTTTTTCATGCAGAGGGTGGTACGTGTATGGAATGAGCTGCCAGAAGATGTGGTGGAGGCTAGTACAATTGCAACATTTAAGAGGCATTTGGATGGGTTTATGAATAGGAAGGATTTGGAGGGATATGGGCGGGGTGCTGGCAAGTGGGACTAGATTGGGATATCTGGTCGGCATGGACAGGTTGGATCGAAAGGTCTCTGTGACTCTGAAGTTTATAAAGTTTAAAGTATGGTTCGTGAAAAAATTCTCAAAGTAGCCCTTACTGGTGTAGCTGAAAATCACTGAACTAAGACTGTAACAATCTGGATAAAAGTTATGGGATTAAAACAGTCAACAGTGTAAGCAATTCTAGCTGCAGATCATAACCAGATAAAATTTAAATGTTGCTAAAAAGCTACTCCATGAACATTAAGGCTTCACAATAAAACAATAGTAATGAGCAAAAAAGATTTTGAGTTCAAAAATTTGCTCTAATTAGATTTGGTCAGTTACTAGTTCTGGATAATTCAGCATTAACATATATACCTTTTGATCTGATGTCTATTGTACAGGTTTAACTTGGGTGTTGATAAATTGAGTCATGCAGTTTTTTTTAAGGTCATCAGGAAGATGTACAAGGATTACATTGTTCCCCATACTGGACAAGGGCAAACAAGTGGAATCCTGTACGTACACGAGAAGTGAACATCAATCTATTTGTTTCCATGAATTAGAGATACAATGCCTATTTTGGGACCGACTGCATAACTGGCTTGATCTCCTATAGCTTTCCATTAGAATTCTGAACTATGATCTCCCTGACCCCAGACTCTCCCTCTAACTTCAATCTTCCTCTCCTCGACTGCAATCAAAACCTTCTCTCTCTTTGCCCCAGGTTCTTAACCCCGATACTTAGATTGTAGAAATTTTCTGCCACCTTGCGATTCTGTAGCTGGACTTGTGATATCTCCCCCAGATCTCTCTCTCACACACACACACACACCTTACTCTGCTTCTGCCACCGATTCCATAACTCCTCCACTCTGCTGCCACAATGCGACACATTTACCTACGCCACACCATCCTCCCTCAATCTCCACCTCGCACCATCCACCTAAGCTTATGACTCAGTTTTGGGTGCTCAACTTTCCTGATTATATTACAGGAACTCCTCCTGCAGCCCCACTTCAATGGGAATGAGAGCTCAACTCCAATATCTTGGAGTACTTGGACCAAACTGTCTGTGCACAGCTAAGAGCTGAGCAAAATGATGAGTACAGCGATGCGAGTTTTTAAATTGCAAACCCATATATGCAAACCAAACCTATATTGAGATGAAACTTGATATCAATGCCACATTCCAATTTATTGCCAATAAGTTGTCTGAAGCACAGATGCCAGAGAAAGAGATGACATTTCCGTCATAGAATGACAATATTCACACAGTGATTATACAATGCCTGCTGGCTGACGTGTCAGTCAACGATCTAAGAATGCACACTTTGAATCTGTGACTTAGTCATAGAGAAAATCTTTTGAACACAATTCTCTCCAAAGATTAGATAAAACATTCTTTCAATGTACAAAGGATGTGCAATGATATTAGAAATGCAGATTTTTTTAAAATCAGAAGCTTATTTAAGACACCATTAAGCTTTACACTTTAAATATAGAGGCTGAAGTCAAAAAGAATTAGTGATTAACTTTCAGCTTTAAAAGTCTTTTGATTGAAGGTTGAGGACAGTAAGAGAATTCTACAGTTTTGAAAGATTAGGAAAGAATTACTTAAGCGTATGATTTAATAATGAATTAACAATGAATTATTTAAATGTGACCTTTGCTAGTTTTGATGTCTTTTATGTAGGTTACAGTGATTCTTCAGGTGAAGAGGCAAAGTCAGATTTTTTGTGGCAAAAGCTGGGTTGGCCTCAGAGCAGATTACTTATTCTAAAAAATAGCTAAAAAACATTGGAAGGGAAAGTTCTGTCAAAGAGAAAACAATTTTCGGGAGAGGTTTGCAGATGATAGCAATTTAATGACTGAGTGATCACTCATTTGGGAAGTAAGAGCAGCATGTGACCAACATATAGTACAAAAGTGTCATGGAAGGATTTAAGGACAAGGATGAAAATTCAGGAAATAAGTTAACTGGGGCACAAGGATGTGGAAACATTTACATGAGTGGAGTTCAGTTATCGAGATTAATATTCAATGGACGTTTCTGAAGGATGGGCACATGAAATAATGAGATCGTCCATGACCGCGATGGTCAGTGGAGATAATGACAAAAATGTCACAAACAGTGTAGAAGGCAGCACAGGGAGGGTAGAGAAACCTGAGAGGTGGAAAACAGCCGCAAACAAAAAAAAAATCTGAATAGAATACCCTCGTAACGAAATGAAACATTGGAGTGTTTCCATTGAGGTTAGGGTCTTCTATTTGAGGAAGCCCAGTATGGACTCCCTGCTTGAGAAAGACTGAAATGCTGAACCTTTACCTTGTTTTCTTTATTTTTCTAACTTACACCCTAGGTATCTTTGTATCTAAGATGACACCGGACATTGCAACTTTGTACACTTTTCACTGTACTCACGTATACCTGTACTTCAGTACATGTGACAAAAACCTGAAAACAAGATCACTGAGGGATGACTATGAAGTAATGAACAATTGTATTCTCAGGTCCTGGAGCGATTGTCATTGATAGAGATTCCAAGGCACTCACTTTGCTTCCTTTTTCACCAGATGCACCCGGAAAGCCTCTTGGTCCTCGGGAACCCTATAAGACATAATTAGATCTCAGCGAAAAAAAATCTGATTTTAGAAAAGGTCTGAAATTCTGGGTTGAGTTAAATATATTTATGCAAGATTTCCTTTCATTCCTCAAAAACCACAGATCGCATGACAAATTCTGGGAAGAGGAATCATTTCAATGTTTGTAAAACTAAAAGAACTGCAGATGCTGGAAATCAGAAACAAAAAACAGAAATTGCTGGACAAACTCAGCAGGTCTGGCAGCATCTGTGGACAGAAACCAGAGTTAACATTTCAGGTCCAGTGCCCCTTCTTCAGAACAGTTCTGAAGACTTTTTCCAGCAACTTCTAGTTTTGATTTCAATATTTGTGTCAGGCGATATCAGTAATATCCAATAAGTACAGTATGGGTAACAATATGGACAAGAAGGTGCCTTTGCCCTCAGCAGCCATGAGATGTGCTGGACCTAGTATAGTGGCATACAGTGCCAAGGTGACATGGAGATTCCTCAACTTTCTGATCATGACAGGAATACTCTGCATAAATGCTTGCTTCTGCTTCCCTACAAGCTTGGATTTAAACTATCTGAAACTTACATAATCCATTATGATGTGTTGATGGTGGATGTGGTAAGTTAAGTTCAGTACTATCGAGCTCAGTTTGGAAATGTGTACAATGAGGGCTGAATCTGATGGTCATACTGGTGATCCCAGCCAGAAAACCAAGACCCTGCTGAATTCACTTCTGGAAGCCCTGATGTAATTGTTTGTCCATTAGGCAACTAGGAGAAAGTGAGGTCTGCAGATGCTGGAGATCAAAGTTGAAACTTTATTGCTGGAACAGCACAGCAGGTCAGGCAGCATCCAGGGAACAGGAGATTCGATGTTTCGGGCACAGGCCCTTCTTCAGATTCCTGAAGAAGGGCCTGTGCCCGAAACGTCGAATCTCCTGTTCCCTGGATGCTGCCTGACCTGCTGTGCTGTTCCAGCAATAAAGTTTCAACATTAGGCAACTAACCTTCCTGGTATCAGAGTTTCCAACCCCTTAAGGGGATAGATCCTGCCTCCAAGAGCTTCTGGTCCACTAGCTGACAATCTCATAGACCCAGCAGCACCACCAAGAACATTGATCACTGCTTGGACTGTAGCCAAGCTGCTCTGACAGCGATCGAGTATTTCCCAGAATGGGAGGTCAAGGTATGGGGTTTGTCAGGCCTCAGCCAGATTGTGGAGCTAATTTCCACCCTGACAATGTGTGCCAAGATTTTCCACTTATTTAAAAAAAAAACTTAGTGAATAATTGAGAGGAACAAGTCAAGATTTCCTTCAAATTCACACATACGTTCCTGCCATGGTTTCAGATCCTAATTTAACAAGCTCTAAGTTCTCCTTTTAGATACAGGCACTCTCCTCTCCCTCAAGATGATCTCATTTATCATGCTGAACTGTTGTCTTGAACTGGCTATTTTATTGATCATTCAGAAATAAATTCAGAAGAAGTCTGGGTATACTGTAACGAACAAGTGACTCACCTTATGAAGGTATTACATGTGAACAGTTGCATTGGGGTTTTAAAACAGTACTTTCATTGTTTTAAAGTGGATTGAAAAGAAGTCTAACTTGTACCCTGTCCTATGCAATATGATTCAAAATTGGTGTTCAAAATATGTAAGCCTAGAAATAATTGTGGAGGTGTTTTTCTACAAATGTTTATTGCACCTGTATTAAATTCCTCTTGTCACTACTTAGCAGCATATTAACCCATTTAAAGTCATCCTTTTTACCACTGTTGAAAAGTTAAACATGTACAGAATTATCATAGATGATAGTTTTGAGGTTTTGGTGTTTCCAAAAATGATTAGGATATAAATTGTCTCTCAAGAAATCATTTCTCAAGATGTATTCTAGAAGATTATTAAATTTAATTACATCAAATACATACCTCAGGTCCAGGAGCACCTCCAATACCTTGTTGCCCAGGAAAACCACGATTTCCCTGTGTGAGGAAACAACAGCATAAATTAAGAACATAAGGAATGGGAGGAAAGGGTAAACCATATAACTCCTCAGGCTTCCTCTGCCTTTTGATATGAGCATGGCTAATCATTAACCTCATTCTCCAGTCCTCTCCCAAAATGCATTGATTCACCTTACAAACCTAAAATGTATCCATTTCCAACTTAAACGTATTCAATAGTGGAGCATCTTTGGGTACAGAATTGGAATAAAGTCACAATTATCGGCATGAAGAAATTCCTCCTCATCTCAATCATAAATGGTCAACCCCCTACTTGGAAATGTAACCTCAGCCAGGGGAATCAGATCTGACTTTGTGGTATTTAATGTTGACACTGGGCACCTGGCAAGGTCATTGGCCTGGGAATGAATATGGGTTGGTTCAATGGATGGGGAGAGTAAGGGAGGACAGGAAACTCTGAGAAGAGTGAACTAGAGTCTATTCACCTAATTAAAAAGTAGGGACTTAGATTTGAGCTCTGTTGTTCTATTTTTTCTCAGATTAATGAACTTTGAATGTCACTCTGGCAAAGCAAGTGACTTTCTGCAATTCTTCAAGCATATTGTCTTTCTAAAAAGTAATAAAGTGATAACAGAAATTAAGTAATCAAATTGGGCTTGGGTTCAAAGCAACAGAGAAAAATGTTTGATAAATAGGAACACAAGAACAGGAGTAGACCATTCAGCCCTTCAAATCTAGGCTATCACTCTAGATCATGACTGGGTGTCATCTAAGTTTAATACTTTACTCCCATATTCTTTGATATCATTCTTACTAGAAAGCTATCAATCTTTTTGTTGAACCTACTTATGGATAAATTACTGAAGGAGGGAATCCCAAAGATTCACCTCTCTCTTATTGGAACTCCTTCTCATCTCAGTTTTAAATGGTTTGCCTTTTTATTCTCAAATTGTTCCTCTTGTTCTGGGATCCCACAGACAGGAGGAACATTCTTTCTTCCTGAACGGCCTAACCCTTTAAGAATTTTTCCAAGTTTCTATGAGATCACCTTTCAGTTTTCTAAACTCCAGTGAGTTCAGCCTCGGCACCTCAATCTCTCCTCACAGGACAGTCCCACCATCCTATTAAATGGTCTGGTAATCCTGCATGATGCCCCTTCTCAATTGCACACAATACTCCAGGTTTGGTCCACCAACGTTGTATACAATTGAAACAAGGTTTTATTACCACTGTACTGAAAAGAATCTTAAATTGTCACCTTTTAATCTGTCCAATAAAGGTGGGCTTGGGTAGGGGAGGGGGGTTGCTGGTGGAAGGGATGTGGATAGAGGGATAATTCCAGACAGCAGTAAGGATTTGTCTATCTTTTTTATTCACCTTTTGTCCTCTTTTTCTCATCTGATGTATAAAGTACCAGAATCACAGAATCATTACAGTGCAGAAGGTAGACATTTGGTTCATTGTGCCTGCACTGGCTCTATTAACGTTAAGAGTATTATATTTGCATAGTTGAGCTTTTTTGTATTTTAGCTCAAACTTAGACAAATGTGCAAACTACTCAGAAATGTGGCGTTGTTCACATACCTTTGGACCCTCTTTCCCAGCCTCTCCAGATGCACCTTTTTGACCTTTGTGGCCCTGAAAGCAGATGGGTAATTAGTTTAAGAATCAGTATTTCTGAGCAGTTGCAAGATGCATTCAGCTGAGAAACCAAAATCTAGCCTCACTGAATGGTGGAAGATAGGGTTGATCCCCGTCTGTCTGGACTCTCAAAGTCATTCGTACTCATGAGACAGCAGAAACCAGGCAGTACTTCACAAAACAGGGGGGACAATTGATATTGTTTGCTTGCCACTGTGATGAGCTGCAAAGTGAAGACTGGCTGAAAAGTGACAGTCATCGAGGCTTGGACCATGATGGTAATCCATGCACAGAAGGGTCCAGCAACACACACAGATGGGTGGGAGAGCAGATACTTTGGGTAAGGGGATTTGACTTTCCAAACCCCCACATCACAGAGTGAAAACCCATTTCTGTCATTAGAAAAGTAAAATCAAAATTTGTCTACACAACAAGAAGGCAAGTCTGGCCTTTAACAGACAGTATTCTTGCTTCTGAGTCTGTAGTTTTAAGCTTCTATCATCACTCTAAAAAGTAAAGACATAATTTTAGTTGTAACTTCAGTGTGGAATTAAGACAGTGTTCCGTTCTTAGGTGATTATCTTTGGATGTCAATTAAACTAAAGCCCATTCTGTAGACTTTCTCCCACCCACAGCTTCCAACCTCATAGTCCAGGAACCCCGCACTGCCCGGTTCTACCTCCTTCCCAAGATCCACAAGCCTGACCACCCTGGCCGACCCATTGTCTCAGCATGCTCCTGCCCCACTGAACTCATCTCTACCTACCTCGACACTGTCCTATCCCCCCTAGTCCAGAAACTCCCCACATA